>NW_022631339.1:0-137089 GCF_010015895.1 Lontra canadensis
AAAGAAAGAAAGAAAGAAAGAAAGAAAGAAAGAAAGAAAGAAAGAAAACGGAAATGGGACAATACTTGTTTTCAGACCTGTCAGAAGGCTCCGAAAAGGATTGGATGTCACTCCTACCCTCCCAACGTGGCGGCACTGAGCAAGGTAGAGAAAAGCAATAAACCCTCCCCTACCACAGCTCCTGTTTGCTAGCAGCCATCAGCCTGGCTTGAACCCAACATAATTATTCAGGGGCTATGGTGGCAAAGGGTAAGAGACAGGAAGTACCTCACCCATGGAAGAGAAGAGGGACACCGGTAACTGATATCCACGTCAATGAAATATTTTCCCTGTTTTATAATGCTGCCTTGTTTAATTCTTTCCTTTTCTAATTAGAGTATATGCCCATAAAAATGCAGATTTTGTCCAAGCACATAAAGTAGAGGAGGGCTGACTAAACTTGAACTGGTTCCCATCAGAAGCTATAACTTCACTGAAAGAGAGCAAGAAGTTTTTGCTGTGCTTGACGCCTGTGAATAACCATAACAAGTTACAGTGCCACAGAATAATCTACAGTTGCAGGGAAGACTGTGATTCTTTAAACTACAATTTATGTAAAGCAACCAGCAATGTGGCTAGCAAGTTGCAGGCACTCAGAAAATGGTAACTATTATTTCCAACACCCTTTTCTTAACAGCTCTCTGTACGGTGTACACTCCCATGGAATAAACTTAATTGAATAGTGCCCTCCAGAGGCCACTGGGAATTCAACTGTAGGGACAGTTGAAAGTCTAGAAAAAGACCAAAGAGAAACAATTTAATTTTCTTGTGTCTTTACCCAGAGTCAGCACTCAAGCTCAGTGTCCTAGTACGTACTAGAACCTGACTGACTTGTCACCCACCATCGGCCCTTTGTCAGGGCTTACTCATTTGCAAGGGATACAAACAAGGACACACAAATCTGGAAAGGAGTCCAGTTAGGCACCGTGGGAACTGGTGCTGGGAACTGCAAGCCCCCAAGCCCCGGAAACCCCTGTCCCATCCCTCTCTCTCTGGGGACACTGTCTCTCAGCCTTGTCCCCTTATGCACGTCCCCTCTGTGTTCCTCTAAAGGGATCAGCTTCCTCTCGATGTCTGCCCTTCTGTCCTTTCAGGCATGTGGCTCTGGCTCTCTCAGGACATGATTCTCGACCTGACTCGGTTTGACCTTTCAGTTCATCTCAAACAGCTCATAGCTAAGGAGCTTGGTCTCTCCCTGGCTTGATTCCAAATTCCCAGGAGACAAAATGATTACCGGTCAAGTCTAGTGGATGGACTTAAGTTTATCTATCCTTGCAGGATAGCCAGTGGGGTGTGTGTGTGTGTGTGTGTGTGTGTGTGTAGAGGAAGGGAGACAGGACCAGGGTCACATAGTACAAAACAAATCTAGCACATACAGAACATACAGAACTGTGGAGAACACTTCAAAGAGCCCATTTTTCTAATAACGATGGGCTAATATTTACAGAGTTCACCAGGCATCACCCACTCCACTAAGAGCTTTGTAAGCACCATCTCATTTAATCCTTACAACCTTCCTTTGTAATCTGATCCTGTCTTCATCTCCCATCTTCAAAAGTTGCTGCTGATAAGGATGGCTGTATATCGTTCAATAATTTGTCCCATGCATTTTATTCCCATTTTATTTTTTTTAAAGATTTTATTTATTTATTTATTTGTTAGAGAAAGAGAGAGAGAGCATGAGCACAGGCAGACAGAGTGGTAGGCAGAGGCAGAGGGAGAAGCAGGCTCCCCGCTGAGCAAGGAGCCCGATGTGGGACTCGATCCCAGGACTCTGGGATCATGACCTGAGCCGAAGGCAGCCGCTTAACCAACTGAGCCACCCAGGCGTCCCTTTATTCCCATTTTAAAGATGAAGGAACTGATGCTTGGAGAGTCTGTACCAAGACTTAAGCCAGGGCAGTGTGATTCTAAAGCCTGGCTTTAGATAATCTAAACCCCCAGCCCCACTCGCCTCCCAGTACAGCCCTGAAGACGAGGTAGGTAACATGGCTGATGCAGAGGAAACACCAGAGTGGGTCTTGGTCTTAGGTAGTTGATGATCTGATTGGGGGAGACAAGGTTTACATGTGGATGATCAGTAAATGACGTGAGAGTGATTAAGTCCTAAATTGTGTCTTGCAGAGGTGCCTGGGTGGCTCAGTCAGTTAAGCATCTGCCTTTGGCTCAGGTCATGATCCCAGGGTCCTAGGATCAAGCACCACATTGGGCTCCCTGCTTGATGGGAGGCCTGCTTCTCCCTCTCCCACTCCCTCTGCTTGTGTTCCCTCTCCACTGTGTCTCTCTCTGTCAAATAAATCTTTTTTAAAAAATTGTGTGTTGCCAGTGTATTGTTTTCCTAGTGCTGTGTAACAAATTTCCACAAATGTAGAGAGCAACATCCATTTGTTGGCTTCCAGCTGGGTAAGACAGATGTCCAGCAGAGCGTGGCAGGGCTCTCTGCTCAGTGTTTCGTGAGATCGACATCAAGGCATTCGTTGGCTGGGCTGCCAACGGTCTCATCTGAGGCCAGGGGACCTCTTCCAACCAGCTCGCTGGCTATTGGCAGAGTCAGTTTGTTGCAGTTGTAGGATTGAGGTCTCTCTACTGTCTTGCTAATGTCAACTAGAGCCTGGTTTCAGCTCTGTAGACATGGCACCTTTCCATTGCCTGTTCACAACATGGATGTTTGCTTTTCTCCAGGTCGCCGGGAGCATGTCTCACTCACTGCCCCTTCTGATTCCAGCCAAAGAAAATTTTCTACTTTTAAAAGGGCTCAAGTGATTAGGTCAGGCCCACCTGGATCATTTCCCTTTCTTAACGTCACCTGTGTCTTATGACATAACCTGGTCATGGAAGTAAAATTCATCAAATTTACAGTCCCGGTTATGAGGGTGTGTTCAAGGTAGGAGTGTGTGAATCCTGGGTGTCATCTTAGAATATGCCTACAACATCCATGAAAGTTGCTTATGTGTGTGTGTAGGTCAGAGCTACTCCCAGGAGGGGAAGAAGGAAAGATGTCATGGAGGGGAATGTGAGCTGAACATTGATAACTGAGCATCTATTAGATATAACATGATCAAAATACTGGGTGATGAGCATATAAATGGACAGATAGATCAGAACAAAAAGAGAACACCCTGAAATAGAAATGTGTGTGTGTGTATATATGTGTGTGCACGTAAATATGCACATGTGTATCTTAATAAATCGAGCTTCAAAAATTAATTGAGCAAAATTTTAATAAGTGGTGTTTGGATAACTACACAATTTAGAAAAAATAAATATTTTTTTTCACTATCCATCAAATAAATGTCACCTAAATTAAATTTTAAATAATAAAGATAAATTTTAAATATGATCAGGAAACTTGGTAGGAGAAAAGTTTTGGTCTCTGGGAAAATGGCAATGTCCTGAGATTTGAAAAAATGTTGTGAAAAGAAATTACAAAAGAAAAAAAACTCAAGATTCATCCACAGTAATAGTTAAAACTTCTCCATAGTCATAGCCATAACCCGTTATAAAACTCAGGGCAATTTTAACCACATAGGGAGAAAGGATTAAGATCTATAACATCTAAGTGCATATTCCAGACAGTAGACAAAAGACACAAATAGGTGACTTAGGCAACAGTTAAAGATAAAATAGAAACAAACAAACAAACAAACAAAACAACTAGGGGAAAATGACCAAGCTCCCTGATCAAACAAATGGAAATTAAAACCAAAAAAGTGAGCCATATTTCTACTAGTTAAAATTAATTTTAAATTATAATACCCAATCCTGACATAGTCCTGGTACACCGGCTTTCACAGATTTTTGGTGAGAGTGTGATCTGGCAAGACATCCTTTGACCTAGCACCTTCAATCCAGGAACTCTGCCATCAGAGCAAGATTCAAAAGCAAAAAAAAATCATGGTCACAAGCATTTTCCATACAGTGTTATGCATCGTATTGAAAAACTGAGAATAACAGAGCATTCTTGCCTAAATTATCATTGATGATTTTGCCTATTAAGACTATTTAATAAGGTGGAACCTGTTTAAACGTGCTAAATGAAAAAGGATAATACAGATTCCTGCATGTAGTATGACTCAATATTTGAAAAGCACTCCTATGGTGTTAAAGGTGTAGGAAAAACATTACTTTTACATTGTCAGAGGGGATGCCAGTTAGTGTGACCTCTTCGGTGACGCAATTTGCCATATGACTAAAAAATTTAAAATGTGATCTGCATGAGGATTCCACTTCTAGGAATTTATTTTTTTATAGAAATGTATGTGTACATGAACGCACAATACATGAAGACACATCGACATAAAATTTCTTGCAGAACTGATGACATAAATAAAAGATCGTACAATGAAAATGCTCATCCATTGATGACCAATTAAATAAATCATATTAGAACCATTTGGTAGAATATTATGCCACTGTTAAAAAGAATGACTGGGGCACCTGGGTGGCTCAGTTGGTTGAGTGAATGCCTTCAGCTCAGGTCATGATCCTGGAGTCCCAGGATCGAGCCCCGCATCAGGCTCCCAGCTCCATGGGAAGTCTGCTTCTCCCTCTGACTGTCTCCTCGCTCATGCTCTCTCTCACTGTCTCTCTCTCAAATAAATAAATAAAATATTAAAAAAAAAAAGAATGACTGCGTGTGATCTGATTTGAAACAATCTCTAAAGACCTTTAAGAACAACAAAAATGTTAAGATGCAGAAGAGTGTGGATAGTGTATCCCCGTCCATATGAAAGTGAGAGAGAGAAGTTACATATGCTTACAGAATTCCTAGAAAGATACCCCCAAACTGGTAACAGATTGAGGCCCTGGGGAGCAGCTGGTGGTAGTAACTAGAGGATGGGGTCTGAACTGGGGATACTTATCACTCACTGTCCTTCTGTCCTATCTGAGTGCTTTCCCCATGTGCACACATCCTCTAAAATGGAAATAAATATTAAGAAAGGTAGTCTACAAAATATATTGCAGATGAACAGAGATGAGATGGAAACAGATCTGTTGTGTTGGTGTGGCGGGATTAGACCCGCATGGTCACAGTTGAGATGTTAACACAGAAAAATCAAATTCACTGAGAATTAGTGTAGTAGAATTGCAAGTTGTTCCTTTAAAATGCTATTTCAGGGGCGCCTGGGTGGTTCAGTCATTGGGCGTCTGCCTTTAGCTCAGGTATGATCCAAGGGTCCTGGGATTGAGCCTGACATCGGGCTCCCTATTTGGCAGGAAGCCTGCTTCTCCCTCTCCCATTCTCCCTGCTTATGTTCCCTCTCTCGCTGTATCTCTTTGTGTCAAATAAATAAAGTCTTAAAAAAAAATAAAGGGCGCCTGGGTGGCTCAGTTGGCTAAGCCTCTGCCTTCGGCTCAGGTCATGATCTCAGGGTCCTGGGATCGAGGCCTGCATCCGGCTCTCTGCTCAGCGGGGAGCCTGCTTTCTCCTCTCTCTCTCTATGCCTGTCTCTCTGCATACTTGTGATCTCTCTCTCTCTCTGTTTCAAATAAATAAATAAAATCTTTAAAAAAAATAAAATAAAAATAAAAAATAAAATGCTATTTCAGTGTTTTAATGTTGCCACTGAAATAAATAAAGATTAGTATGGGGGAGGGACTGGGTGCCTGAGGAATTAAGTAATACCTTTATAAATATGTTGCTCTGAAACGAATAAACAGAAGAACAATGAGCCAAAGAGCGCTCACCCAATGGTCCAGAGAGGAGGCAGTTAGCAGGAGGAATGAGAGGAGAGGAACCCGGGTGTCTGTGTTTGGGGGGGTGGTAGCCAGAACACCCCATGGAGTTACTCTGGGTGCAGACCTGGGAAGCGAGGAGGAGGAACTGGGAGAGCTTAGGAAGGGGAACCAGTCTACAAAATCCAAGGAGATCAGCCTTCTGGAGAGCCAAGTGAGGAGAAATGGTGGGCATGGGATTGATGAGAAGCATCTAGATCCTACAAATCTCAAAGGAGACATTTCCTTAGGAGGACAGGGATAAACTCTATCTGTGAGATGACTGACTGCTCTTGAAGTGTTGACTTCTCAAGCCTTTCAGTAAAAAGAAAACAAACAAACTATATATCTATATATAAATATATAGCTAGCTAGCTAGCTATATCTAATAGATGTGTTTATTTATTTAACGCATGCATGTACTATTGTACTAGTACATGACATATATTATAAAACATAAAGAAGTTTTCTAAAAGTGACATCTAATGTGAAGTACTTAATATTTAAAATTTTTTTCACCTTTAGTAAAATAAATGATGTAAAGCAAATATTATTATTAGGAAAAGCTATACAGTTAAATATATTTCAAGACTGTCAAATGCTTTACACTCTGGGATATGATCATTCACAAGTATGGTTGAGTTAGGAATAAATGGATGTGGATTTTAAGGGCTCCCTTAGCTGAAGATAACTCACTAGGATACACAAACCCCAACAGAAGAATCACAGTAGGGCAGGAAATATAATCAATGATATATCTATTTTGATATATATCAACGATAATATCTATTTTCCAACCCTATCCACCACTTGTACTAAGGTTTCGGTCAAAACTTTGTGTTAATTTTCAACTTAGTTGAGCTTTCTTGCAAAGTCGTCGAAAGGTACACTCTATTAAAATAGCTTTTAAACAGATAAATTCTTGAAAATTCTTTGGTAGATTTAAAAAAAATAGAAAATTTTGCTTTAAATATTTCAAATATACATATGAAATATTTTGTTGACAAATAGCCTTTTTAAAAAAAACTCACATAAATGGGAAACATTTCATTTTGAAAATGCTCTTTCTGTAGCATGAGTTTCTTTCAAATAGCAGTTATTCTCTTATTGGTACAACATTATCTTGACATTGGAGAAATGGTTTATGAGTGTTTGGTCTACAAAAAACAGCCTCCAGAAAAGAAGTCACTGAAAACCACTTGTTTTCAAACAAGAGGTGGGCCAGTTTCAAACACTTGTCTTTTTTGTATAAGAGAAAGCACACTGTCATCTTTAAGTGTGAGGACTCTAAGTGCTGTGCCTTGAGATAAACATCAGACCTCTCTATGGCAAAACATTTTCATGATTCTCCCCCATCTCCTTACAGAGAAGAGTAAAAATCCAACTGATTTTAAAGGTCGTTATTTTTATAAAATTAACCATACCGATGACATTTGCTGGCATCTCCGTCTTCTGTCTTCACTTCTAGCTTCTTTGCTGTGTTAACTCTCCCAGGACCAATAAGTGAATCAATTTCTTGTTCTGGCCTATTTTTGTAAGCTTACTCTGAATTCTTTTTTATTCTAGTTAAAGCAGCTGTTAACTTACATAATTTTCCCATAAAGCATTATTTTAACTAACAAAGTCATTGACTTTTGAAAATATATCTTTTTTGGTATCTCTTTCCTTTAGTGACTCACAAATAAGTAGGTGTTCCATTTCATTACTGAAACAGAATCAAGCAAATACCCTTATTTGGAACATGTGAGAAACAGCAGTACTTTCCTCCAACTGCCTAGCAAACCTCCCACACTGCACACTGTTTCTTTAAAATTTGAGCAATGTTTCCGTGCATCCTCCAACAGAATTTGCTGACAAAATCGGGCATTTTATTTTGCAGTTATATTGTTTTCCATGGGTTATTTTGGCTATTTTGACTGCAATAGGAAGAATGAGGGTTTTCTTAATGATGTTACATTTTGCCTTAAAACAACTAAACAAAATTCCAGATAGGCTTTTAAATATTCAGTTTAGTAGCATTCTGGACTAGATTTGGTACGGCATGATTTTAACCATCGCTAAAACATTTTAAACTATTTCTATTCATGTGGTGGGTCTTTAGATTTTAAATATCTTCCCAATTATGATGGCCTCATACCATCATTAAGTATTATCTCAAGACACAATCTATACTTACAGCGAGATTTCCTTTAATGATAGGGGCTAGAAATTTGTATTTCACATTGTTTCTTGTAGCTTCAAATTTTAATTTTTTGTTTGACTTCTTGTCAATCTGAGTAGATTGTCATGGTTTTACCACATACTATGGCTGAGCCTACACCAGTGGTAAGAAGGGTCAACCCAGCCATTTTCTTATGGTTGGCTTATCCTGCATCAATTTCGTTATTTTTAATCCTCTTTTTCTTTCCCCTGAAGAATTTTAGTTTACCTGTCCATTTGGTAAAGTTTAATTTAATTAAAATGAAATAATTTCATCCATAAACCTATTTCACTGAGTGAGACTACATAAACTGTAGTTCCTTAAAATAAGTCAAAAAGTAAATTAATAAGTGAAGGGCAGCAGTGGGGAGTGGGGGGAGGTCTTTGTGGATCATCCTTTCTTCCTTCAGGACAAATCACATACCACACAGGACACAGGATCCTTTGATATATGAACTGAATAAGGATGCCAGGGTCAACCATATCTAAAATATTAGTGAAGTTCAATTTCTTATTTTTTAAGCTAAAAAATGTATCTTGGGATGCTAATAATTTTTTCACCTATCTCATGGATCTTCCTGGGCGTCCCACTGGGCAACAGATCTTCCAAAGCACGAACCGTTTCCAGTGACTGCCATTCAAGTCCTCTCTGCTCGTTCTGCTGGGTCAGACAAGGACTTCACAGGAATGGACATCTGGACTAAATAAAGCTCTTGAGTCAGAAAAAATCTCAAGACTTGCCATGCAATTTGACAGAGACCTGTACTTAACAGAGCCTGAATTTTTAAGGACACCCACTCCTTCTTCTCCCCATAATAGTTCAGCTTCCCTTAGGGACATTTGTGACAGTCTATCTGTGATCACAAAAGTCAAAAAAGTTCCTTAGTTAATCCTGGCCCCATTTAAATGGACTAACCCTCAAGCTAGGCCCAAGGGCGGAGAAAACATGCACTTTGGCTATGGAAACAGTCTGGCCCTCTGTCTCCCTTCCCCTCCGCAAAAGGAAATGGGCTAAATTTCAGTCCAGGAAATGTTGTAAATGATAGAATCATCCTTTCTCTGGTGAGGAACGAGCTCTGAATGAGGTAACTGTGGGGTGAGTCAGCTATTAGATCACGGCAGACGTCCCTGCGTCCAGGCTTCGAGGGCTGTGAAATGCAAAGAACCCGGATGCTCACACCTTTGAATGTTGCTTTGTGCATTTCAACAAAGGTAAGTCTGATCATCTAAAAAGACACTAGGAATCACATCTTCACAACCATTTTAAATATAGGATAACAAATTCACCCCTCAAAATCTTTGAAGGAAGATCAGATTTCAAAGAAGAATTCCATGAAGAAATCTATATATCTGTTAAAACCCATGTTTGGGTTTTATCTTTGGTACCAAAGATATATGTGTGTGTGTGTATGTGAGTGTGTGTGTATATACACACATACTTGGGTCCTGAAAATACCAGATTTTATTTCCTTCCAGGAGGAGGCAGCAACCCACAGGTGACACCAAAAGACAGGAATTTCAAGCCTTTTAACCTCAGTACTTGGCAAACAGGTTGATTATGAACAGCTGAGCCCAGCCATGTATTACCTGCATCTGTGTCACAAGACTGAGAGGGACCAGGGCCAAAACAGGTGCCAAAGCTTGGAATTGAATAACCTTTTGGAAAAGAAGGACTCAAGAGTCATTTAAGGGCATCTGGTGTTCAAAATGAGAGAATAAAAATGCTTACTACTTATTTAATACCTGGACCTAAAAAATGAGTAGAAGTCAAGAAAAGGCTGACAAGGGCCTAGGAGCCCCCATGGAGTAGAAATGGGCTTGAAGTCAGGCCAGTAACACTGCCATAACACTAAGATGCTTTCGTCTTTTTTCTCTTTGTGGTTTACACGATTACAATTACGACAACTTCCAAAAGTAATGCTAGACGTTTCAAAGCCAGTGTCTTAAGTGGGAGATCTGGGTTTTCCATCTCCCGCCGCTCAAGACAGTCACCCAGTGGAGGCTCTGGTGGGGGTACCAGAGGAGAAGAGGGCACGGCAGGTGACATGAAAGGCATCTCTGGATGGTGCTCTGGAAAAAAATCATGGAAAGTGCCTCCTTTTGTGTAATCTTTCCCCCCCGAGGACAAGCAGACCTTGAAACGCTGCTCTCTAAGTGGCTCTGGACATTCATTACCTGTGGGCTGAGGGTGAGAATGTGCCAAAGTTGCCAGTTTTCTAAAAAAATCCACCCCCGTGGCCAGTGTAGTGTTTGGCATGGTTCTGCTATTCACTTTCCTTGAGGCTTTCTGATTTCAGGAGGGTTGAGTTAGACTGGGTAGACTGGGGAAGGCCAGCTTCCTCCACCATCCATCACAAAGATCCTAGCACAGTGGGTTGGTCAGATCACAACTCATGTGTGAGACCTGAGGGCCAGGGCTGGGAGTGTTAGGAGGGGACACCACGGGGAACTGGGATGGGTACCTCTTGCAGACAGCATGAGGACACCAGGCACCAAGTGGAGAGAGATGGCACCTGAGTCACTTGCTGCTCAGGGATGGCTCAGATGCTGCCATTCTAGAGAGAGCTCTAAAGCCTGAAAACACCATCCTAACAGCACAGCTGAGAAACCCACACAGCTTAATGAATAATGAATTTGACTAAAATTCCCAGCACCGTGCTCGACTTCAGCCACAAGATGGCAGACAACAGTGGAAGATTCTCCACAGCCTTGCCCAGAAAGCGTTCTGAAGACCTGAGGGAAATCAAGCTCCCACTGTCCAATCCAACAGCTGGCCATCAATAAATAATACATTCATGAAGCTACTATAAGTTAAACTCTTGTTGAGAGAGGGAAGGTTCTAGATATAATTACCATCCATTTAGAGAATGGGGTAGAAATATGTAGAAAAACTTGATTTCCTATTTGTTTTTACTGTGAACAGTCAACTGCAAAAACAAAAACAATCTAATTTCATTGGTTACTGTTTTCAATGCTGAAGAAAAAGTTCTAGAATTTGAGTCAGAAGCCCTGAATTCTAGTCCTTGCTCTTTTCTGAAGAAGGCCCTAGACTCCAAGAAGCCGTGCCCTGGAGCCTCAGTTTCCTTCTTGGTTGGACTTGAATGAACTCTGGGATTCCTTCCAGAAACCAGTCATGGTTTCTGGGGAAAGCAGGCTAAGAAGGAAGTGGGCACAAACGTAAGGTCCTGCAATGCTTCATTTCCACGGCATCCTTGGGGAATGGACTGTTCTACATGATGAGTTTTCCAGATAATTGAATTTTAAATGCTGAAACTTGTTTTCCTTCTAACCTTCTGTAATGGAAATCTTTCTAAAGTCTATTACATGCTTCTCAGCTTCTTCAACAGGAAGCTGAATATAATTTAACCTTGCCTGAATGTCTCTAGGTCATCGTGATGTCACCTCTTACTATATATACAGTCCTGAATAGAGCACCGGTGCCTTTGGGCATATTCAGGTAGGCAGGATGCTCATGCTGAATGGCCCCAGAGACCATATTATAAAGGTATAATTGGCAATTCCTCCTTTCTGTGTCTCCTACATCACTACCTGCAGTCATTTCTCCAAGTTACACCTTCTAGCAGCATTTGACACTCTGTTTAAAATCTGCTATAACCTAGAGAGAACTCAAGGTTGCTATGGGTAACCAGAACCCGAGTTGTAACAACTCTAAATTTAATTTTAGGCACAATTTAAAGGCAAAGGGTACTGTGCTGAAGGTTACTCGTGGTCAGGGCTGATACTCAGCCCACCCAGTACGTAACATAATGTTCCTGTGCTAGCTGGCCGATTGTCCACAGCCCCTTGGGCCCTCCAGCGAGCTCAGCACCCTGATCTGTCTCCTGGGATCACACAGACTTACCACATGCCAGTAACTCAAAGGGGCACTCTGGCTCCAGAACCTTGTTCCTTCAGGGAATCAGCATCCTTTCTGCCTGAGTACCCAAGTTGCTCAGTACTTGATATCACCCTGGTTTCGGGGCTGCGGATCTTTCTCTTTCCTACTGAGTGCATGGCTAAGGTCTGAAGCTCTCCTGTCCCTCTAACTCAAAGGCGTCTTCTCGGTTGAATGCTGTGCTCTGGGTTCAGATAGCCTGAGACTGACCAGGATGGTTATTAAAGGTTAGCTCTGACTGAACATCTACCATATGCCAGATGTCTCTTCAGTACATTAACTAAATCATCTTATCCAATCCACTAAATGACCCTACTGGGGAAATAGCATCAGGCTCCTGTAGCTGAGGTAACTCGCCCAAAGTCACACAGCCGACATGCAGGCCTGGAAGCCAGGCCCATGGTTCCGAGCTCCATGTTCTTTTGCACTGTGCTCTTCTCCTGTTTATTAATGTACAAAAAAGTCCAGTCATGGTTCACATCCTGGAAAATACATTTTAAGTGAAACATGAGCCCTTTTACTTTTCAGAAAAGGCTACTTGTTTTGTTGTGTGGGTTATATTTTAATTAATTCCATATTTTGTTACCAATTTGGAACAATCTGTCCTCAGGGAACAGATCTGGTTTACTTATAGAAAGCTGGCTGAGGGAGGGAGGGACTGGGGTTACAAAGTATTCCTTGTAGGAAATCATCTGAAAAACCTTCTCAGCAATCCTTCCACCAAACAAAATAGAACATTCCAGAAAAATCCCATCTTCCCTAGAGTAGGTATGATAAGAGCTTGCAAATAAACACTTTCCTCTGTGTGTTACCAGCTGTGCCTGCAAGATGGGGCTGTTACCACTAAAAAGAATAAGGGGCTCTCGGAGCTGCAGGGGCCAGCGGAGAGTGGCGAGAGGCAAACTCCAGACCTGAGGAGAATCATCCAGTGAGAAAGCAGAGTGGGGCCTGTGATTTTGGGGCCAGTCACAACTTTACTCTTGGAACTGGTTCTGGGGTGCAGAGGGATGTCAAACCCGTAGCTCTGAGTTCTCTGCTCTTTCCTCTGGGGATGAAGTTTACAGATTGACTCTAGGCTAATTTTTAAAATAAGCAAGCCAAGACCTCACCTTCCACATTTGGCACCAGCTCCTCCCACGCGTAACACACCCACAATTTTCAGTGCCCTCTTCCAAAAACATCCACCATGCTCTCTGGTTTCCAGAGTGACTCTTGTCAGAGAGGAAATGGCCCGAATCACTGACTAGTTATAGGTGACAAGGGTCAAAATGCCAAATGGATTAGTTTGCCAGGGCTGCCATAAGAAGGTACCATGAACCAAATGGCCCAAGTGACAGAAATTTGTCTCACAGTTCTGGGGGCTAAAAGTCTGAGATCAAGGTGTTGGCAGAGCCACGCTCCCTCTGAAGCACCAAGGCAGGATCCATTCTAGGCCTCTCTCCTGGCTCCCCCGATCCTTCCCTTGGCTTGTGGCAACGTAACTACGGTCTTTACTTGGTGCTCTCTCTGGGGGCATGTCTGTGTCCAAATCTGTTGTGGGACACTACCCTACTGGATTTGTCCTACTAGTCCTTCAGGATGACCTCATCTTAACTAGTTACATCTGTAACCGCACTATTTCCAAACAAGGCCACATTCTGAGGTACTGGGGGTTTAAGACTTCATAGTATGAATTTGGCAGTTGGGGGGTAGGTGGGTGTGGTTAGGAGACACGGTTCAAACCACAACATCATCTAAGGTAGTTTTGAATTCAGAATCAAACTCAAGAGAAGGAACAGAATGGATTGCCCAAAAGAGTGCCTCATACTATAATTCCAAGTGATGGCGTGGACAACTAACATATCGTATTGGTAGGGTGGGGTGTGACATTAGTACACAGACACCTGGGATCTTATGCTTACAAGTAAGCGGATACACATTAATTGAGGTTGCTTTTTGCAGAGATACACTGGGGTCTCTACAAAACCCTAATTTGTATTCACCAGTTTTTATGGCAAAACCTGCACAGGTCTGTGGAAAAATTTAGTGTTGAAGGAAACTGTTAGCCAGTTACAGAGTGAAAAGGGGCATCTTGAGAACATTCAAAACACTTTAAATTCCTTGATACTTAATCTCAAAGTGCTTCTAGTCCTAAGGTTCTGTGTAGTTATGTTTGCCAAAAAGATTCTATATTAAAATTGGGTTTCCTTTTATAAGACTGGGGGAGGGGCTTCAGTTTTCCTTGTCAGTTTAGGTAGGGCTAAGCCTTAGAGTGTTCTAGTCATTTTCTTCCCTGGTGTCTGCCATTAGACTGCAGAGTATTTTGTGAAGCTGAAAACCATCTGTGAAATTCAGCCCCAGACCATGTGGCAAAGACCAGTGTCTACCTCTGGGGCAGAGATGAGGTAGTATAGCACAGGAGGTAGGAGCACAGACCATGGTAGCAGATCTGGTTCTGTCTCTTCCTTAGGTGACCTTGGGCAAGTTACATGGCCTCTGTGGCCAAGGTTTCTCAGCTAAAGCTATCCTTCATAGAGTTGTGATAGGTCTAAAATGAGATAGTAGATGGCAGAACGTCCACTGTGGTAGCAACCGCTTAACCAATGGTACTTCTAATAATTGTACCAGAGAACTAGGCAGCGAACCCTGGAAAATTGAACTTAGTCTCCTTCTGTCTTGTTAACCTCTTGGTTGTTAAGGACTCTGAGAGTCCTTCCTCATTACTTGATTCATCTTCATACCTCTTTTGAAGACCAACCAGTGGGTCCTGGTCTTTTCCTTCTATCACCCCTGCATCTCTGTGGCTTCTGGGGAGATCTTCACCATCCAGTAATCACACGTGACTGTACCATCAGAGAGAGGAATTTCAGAGACAGGACTGTTCACTAGTGAGAAAGTTATGTTTGGGAGATTTATTTCCTCTGTTGTGGAAAATTTCCAGAAGCCCAGTGCACTGACCATTATTTCCTTATTTTCTGTATTCTTGACGTTCTAGCATTTGGGCCTTGATCCCAGAGAGACTGACCCTCCTAGGACTTAGCCAACTCCTAGAAATAGCAAACTCCCCTAAGAGTGTGCCTTTGATAATACAATTCCACCAATCCAGAGCCCATACCCCAACTCTCTCCTTTGTCAGACTCTCATACAGCAAGACACTATTGCCCCTAAGTCTCCCCGGGAGAGCCACTAGACAACCAGAGACCATCCTATAGCTCAGAATCTGCTGTAATTATTCGAACTAGCAAATCCCAAGACTGCTCAGAGTAGCCACCATGCTTCACCCAAACCTTTCCTTGAAAACTTGAAAAACCCAATAAAGGCTTTGGGCCATGCTCTCCCCGCCTCTCCCCCTGCCTCCTGACTGACACTGGGGTTTCTCCATGTAGCCCTGTGTGGTGTGAATTTCCTCCTGCTTCTAGGGATCTGTGAGTGTAAACTTCTCCCTTTGCAACAGTATTTTCCTATCCGCATGTCTTACCATACTTGAGTAAAACAAATCCCAGCTACATTCGACAACACCCAGGCATGACAATTAGCCGTCTTACAGACCTGTTCCCCGACCCTTTCTCCTATTTCCACTCTCCAAGCTCCTCAGCTTTAGCTCTTTCAGTCCAGATGCCTGCTGACCACATCCATCCGAGCCTCTCTTCCTGAGCACACAGAAGTGGAACGGTGTGCTGAATCAGGTACCACTCCCAGCCGAGAGTCAGAAGAGGGAGACTGAGTCTCTCAGCTCGGCCAGTTATCACTGTGACGTCACGGGAACATTGCTTCACCTCTGTGAGCTTCTAGAATGATACAATCAGCTCAGATGGGTCAAATGAAATGTCTCAGAGATTCACTCCTAACATGTCAGCATAGGTGGCTGCAGGTCACCTCCCTCCCTCCCATAGTCCGTCATCCCAACGCACTTACACACAGGTCTCAGAGCTAATGGCTAGAAGACCTGTGGTGAGAACCCAGAATCCCAGACTCAGTTTACTGCTTCCCCCGCCACACCTATTTGCTCCCTCCTTGGAGCCTCCATTAAGGAGTCTAGTTTTCCATTCCACTTTCTGTCATGACCCTGGGCCCATCACCTTTCTATTCTTCTGTATCTTCTTTCTTTGGAAAAAACAAAACAAAACAAAAATGGATATCATCCTATCACTCCCTCCAAGGAATAAATTAAAATCACCAAAGAATCTTCTCCTGGTAGCTGGAAAGCCTTCTCATTTCAGGATCATATCTGCTTTCAGAGCCTGGGACAGAGAACTTTGTCTCGTAAAGACTCCACAGCCTTAAGCAGGCAATGGGAAGAGCTTCCTGAACAGATATGAGGAAATTTATCCAGTATGGAAAAAGTCTTCCAAATCCTAAAGACTCGAGCAACCTCTTGGATCAGAAACTCCCAGTCTTTCTAAACACTGTCCATGTACAACAGTCATTGTGAAGCTAATATGTTATTGAGCTATGTACTAAACATAGGGCTGAGCCCTTTATATGCATTATTGCATCATTTAGTCATTGGATCAACAGTGTCCCCATTCCCATGTCAAGACAGGGAATCCGATGCTAAGAGGGATGATTTCTCCAAGGTCAATCAGCTTGTACGTGTGGGAGCCCGAGGAGGTAGCACTAGCTGTATGGTTCCAGACTGGAGTTCTTGACCATTATGCTCTCCTGCTGGATGTCCCCTCCCTGATCTTCCTTCTACCTCTGCATCCAAAGCAGCTCTCCTCAAAGCTGACAGCTGCAAATGGTGGGGACTCTCAGGGGCAGCTCTGGGAGGGCTGCCTCAAGCTCCATGTTGATCCCTGCTTCTAACCCTGAGGACCCAGCCACCAGGGACTGGAGTCACCTTCTCAACACCAACAAATACTATAGTGTCCAGTCCTGTTTCTTTTTTAAGAACAATTTCTAATTTTAAATAATATCCTTTCTCTTCAACACCCTTCCTTGAAAATGAAGCTTCTCCCAATAACTACCAGTTCAGGACCCAGCTAGGAGCCAAGAATATCTTTTCAGTCAGAGAGGCAACCCAAAGAGAATAGTGATGAGAGTCTGCTGAGTAAGTACTCACAACACTCCAGCCATCCCTGTGCCAGGACTATTCCACGCATTGGCTCACTTAAACTTAGAACACAGTATATGAGCCTGATCACTCTTCTTGCCCCTCCATGTCCACTCTCCACCATTCTCCACCCTGCCCTTTAGCCCAGGTTGACAAATATGGACAGTCTCAATGGGCTTCCTTGCCATTGGCTTCTAGCTGGTTTCTGCTAATGTAAAGCTCTGGTAGAAGACTGAAGGGAAGGAGAAGATTAAACTTAAGATACTTCTGCTCTGGCTTCTTCCCCTCAGGTCTCCTTGGTTTAGATGGCTTCCTCAGTGAAAGGTCACCATGATTCTCAAGGTGACCTTCTTTCTATGATTCTCTACTCTTGGGACATAGGAGCGTTCCTCACATGAGCCCGTGAAGGCTTGACAAAAGTTATGCATCTCAGAATATCTTCAAACTTCTCTTTTCTTCTCTCTTCCATATATAACTGTTTCTAAAACCCCGGTGTGCAGTAAAGGGTTAACACAGCAAATCTGGGATATTCAACCCAAGTACATTCCAAAGAAAGAACTGGTTCTTGACTAACTCCTGGGAGGTAACCTCTATACCCTTGGAATATTCTGCCTGTTACCAGATAGTTTATGTTAATAATGTGATTTATGACAGGGGCAACTGGCCATGTGGCATTAGTTTGAAATCTGGAAGAACCAGACACTGAGTAACTAAGGCCAGCTACATAGGACTCCATGTCTGGGTGACTGACCCCCAAGAAAAACCCTGATGCCGAGGCTATGAGCTTTCCTGGTTGACAACACTCCACAGATGTTGTCACACGTCACTGCTGGGAGAATTGAGCCCTTCTGTACAACTCTACTGGGAGGGACAACTGGGAGCTCGCACCTGTTTTCATTCCTGGACCCCACGCGGTGTAACTTTTACCTTTGCTGACTTTAATCTGTATGTTTTTCACTGTAAGAAATTGTAACCTGAGTTTTTCTGAGTCCTTTGAATCCTTCTAGTAAATCGCTGAGGCTGAGGGTGGTCTTGGGGACTCGGATCCACCTGGGAAACAAGAGTCCAGCCATGACTTACTGCCATGATGGGTGGCCACACAGGTGAAAAACAGACATATGCTCATCACCCAAGTGGATCTTCCAGGATGGAGAAACTAGGGCCGAGGGCAGGGGTGGCTGGTGGTCCAAAGACAGTTCTAAGCATGTCAAGGGGCTTCTGGGACTATGAGTCCATAAGGTAGCATGCGAAGGGCAGATAGAAATATATCCAGGACCCAACCTTTGGTGCTCTAACTGGAGGGGAGATGCTGGGTTGAATGGAAGAGGGTCTAACTCAATGTGACATTTCGCATACTCTTGTGTCATGCACCATTTTATTTTATTTCTAACCCAAGTTTCAAGAAAAAAGAAAAGTGAGTCTGAGTCCTCTAAGAGAGAACAAAGCAAAAAAGAAAAATACAAATACCACCATACTTCAGCTTAGTGCATTTTCCCTTTAGAGGACAAGTGCCATTGGCTTCTTACCAGAGTAGGTCTCATAACCCTCTGCAGCTACAGACTGGAGCAGCAGACGTAAGTTAGCCCCAGGGGTCCCCCGTCCAGCCCTTGCGCCAACTGGTGCTCCCCCACTCACCTGGCCCCACTGACATCAACTCCGACCATCAGCTGCCCATTCAGGGAGAGGATCTCGTCTCGCAGTCGGACCTTCCCGCTCTTCCCGGCCGGGCTGTTCTTCCTCAGCTCTGTCACCCAGATGCAGCCAACATCCAGTACAGGGCCCGGGTGGGTCTTCCTCTTCTTGCCCCCTCTGCGCTTTTCTCCGTAGTCCCCGAAAACAGGGATGTTCCCAAAACTGAGGCCCACAGTCTCTGCGTCCCCCAGCTGCTTGGTGAGGTACACAGTGCAGATTTCCATCCCCGGGGGGCTGCGGTCGGGTGGGACGGCGCTCTCATCCACGGCAAAGTTCAGCTGGATGTACTCCTGCAGCTTCTGGATGGCCGCCTGGCAGAGCCGCTGCTCGGGGCCATCCCCGCCCTCCCGCAGGCTGTTCTGCAGCCACTGGTAGAGGAGGGGCAGGTGCAGCACGGCATTGTCCTGGGTGATGGGCATGGTGCTCACTCCCAGACGCCAACATCATGAGAGGACCTGCTTCTGCGGGCTGGACCCCGGAAGGCCCCATGTCCCTTGGGAACCTTGGCTGTCATCGGCTTTGCTTGTGTTCATGTTCAGGCTGGCAGATGAGCCTACAGGATGCCTACTCGAGACCGGGCTGTTTGCTTTGGCAAGAGGAGGAGAGGACACAATCAGAGCAACAGGCGAACAGCCGCTGGGCCTGGAGCCTTCTGCAAGAGAAGGAAGGAAGTGTCTGACAAGTTCTCGTGGGGCTCCCTTCACAGCAGGGCCCGTGCAAACGACCCAGAAATGCAGTATTCCTCCAGCAGACACAGCATGACCTCACCTGGTCCCATTCAGGCCTGGAAGTGGAAAAAACAAAAACATCTCGGTCACAAAAGTAAGCCCTCTGATACAGATCACGTGGCCTCCTGTAACACAGGACTATGTTTGCTTTTGTGAGCCAGGTAACTCACGCCTCTCCTCGCTCCCCAGCTAAGATCCCTCCACCCTGTATGCACAGATGTACTGACAGACACAGACACGCAGATACACAGATGCACACACACATACACACCCTTCCCCCAGACAGAAACCTCTGGAACAATGACTTTCTCCAGGAAGTTTTCCTGATTATCAGGGAAATAAGATGACTTTTTCTAAAACAACTCCCATCAAACTCATCTCCAACCAGGAGGCCAAGTGAAAGACTCCTTGGAAGACACATGTAAGAGCTTACATTTTTAGGAAGTTAAAATCTATGTCCATTTGCTTTGATCAGCTCAACGGCATACACAGGAAGGCTCTCCATTCCAGGACTGACAGTGATGTCCGGAAGAGGAAGAGCCAATTAACAGCACAGAGAGATTCAGGCTCTGGCTTAGGACAAGACCCCTCCTAAGCTCAGCCATCATTCCGTCTTGATCATGCAGCCTCAGAGGGGATCGCGTCCCTATGCACTGTGTAGCTCTTAGTCTCTTCTCTTTTGGTTAACTGTTGGGACTGACCTACTCTTAGTTCAACCCCATAGCTATCTCCTCCAAAGAAATATTTCTCCATGCTTCTAGGTGAGGAGACTTGGCCCGCCCGTGGCTCGCCCTTGACCACCCTTGATGCATCCCCCCGCTGCATTGCCAGCTGCGGGAAGCAGGTCTCCCCTATGAGAGCTGGCAGCCATCCAGCCCCCTGAATTCTGCACGGTGCCTGGCACACAATATATCCCCACAATGAAAGGCTAATTGAATTCCACTGCCCATCCACTAAAGAAAACTCAGCTCCATCCTTCGTAAACACAGAAAAATTACTCTTTTCATTCTCTTCTCTGAATTTCACTTTCTCCCAGAGAAAGTCAACATAAACTATGGCATCTAAGATGGAAAACATTCTCTAGCCTTCTCAGGAAGTGATTTAACAAGGAATAATAATAAATGTGCGAGGTGTCAGAAGCCATGTCAATAATACACGACCTTATTACTCAATCACCGTAAAGAAATTTCCAATATAGCAAGTTTTGAGCTTCCAAAGAACTCGAGTGCCAGCTATTAATTGGTTCCAAATAAATCAAAAGCTTAGCAAATATCATCTACATAATCACATGCCTATTAAAAAAGAAATGTAAGATCAAAGGAAAGATAATCCATAAATGTACTAAAACTGAATGTTCCTTTTGGCCAAAATAAGTAACACCTCTCACTGCAAAGTGACTCCACACAGACATATTAAAATCTTATGAATAAATCAAAACACTTTCCATCAGGCCTAGCAATCTTTATGAGTCTCCGTTTTCTCATCTGTAAAATGAGAAAGTGAAGCTAAGTGACCTCCAAGGTCTGTCAAACTCAACAGTGAGGTCCTCAAATACAGTGTCAGTGTCCCATTCTTGGTGTACTCCCTACCCCAGCACAGTGCCATCAACTTGTAGACTCTCAATCATTTAAAACAATTTTTTAAATATCCTTTAAATTACAATTTTAATGGTCAATGATTCAGGCTGTTAGTCACAGTTCAGATGGTCCCATACCTATGAAAACAGGGTAAATATCTTAGGTAAGTTGTCTCTTTAAATAAACCTGACTGAAGAAAACCCTAGAGAATTTTTCTTCTTGCTGTCGAATTGTATTCATTCAATACATATTTACTGAACATCAATTAAGAACCAGGCTTTGAACTTGGCACTGAAAATATACCACCAATAAGGCAAATTCCTTGCCCTGAAGAAATTCACAGCTGATTGAGCTGACTGGCTCACCTTGGACCAGGGTCAGGAGACATCATCCTGACTGTTGGGAATGTTGTGGAGGAGGCAGGGAAGGAATTTTGAGAACAAGAAAAATTATTTTAAGAGATTTAGTCTTATTTTGGTGCTCATGGGCTATGTAACTTTTGAATTCCATACCTGTCATTGGGAATTTTCCAGTAATCC
Organism: Lontra canadensis; assembly: GCF_010015895.1. Classification (NCBI taxonomy): domain Eukaryota; kingdom Metazoa; phylum Chordata; class Mammalia; order Carnivora; family Mustelidae; genus Lontra; species Lontra canadensis. Next base: position 21,417 of record NW_022631339.1, read on the forward strand.
TTCCAGCCCCCTGTTCTATCAACTCCTTTTCCTATTTCTGTAACCAAGGGGAGTAGAAGCATTCCAATCTACTATAATGATTTGAGATGACTCTGACCATAAGAAAAAATACACAATTTTGCAATACTATAAAATGAGTGGTTCTTTCACAACATCCAAGGAAACATCCCAGTGAACAAAACATTGACCTAGAGAAGATACAGCAGGCCAGAAACCTGCAAATAGTTACAAATACCAATATCCCTCAGTGGCTGATCTGTGCTGAGGTCTAAATGCTTCTCATCTTGAAGATCAATTTCAACAGGAGCAGAATTTGTGGACATGAAGGTCCGCTGAATGTTCCAGTTCACTTTTATCTATCATATGTAATTCTCCAATTAGAGTCCCATCTCAAAGCAAATAGCCATGATAATTTAAATTAATTTTGACTTGCTTGAAGCTGACAGCCTTAGCCATTCAAAATTGAGAATGAATGCTTCTTAACAGATTTTGATACTATGTTTAGAATCTACCATCTTTCTCAGGTCCTCTTTCAGCTACGCTATGCGTGTCCAGCAGGGCAATATCACCCACAAGGGGGTGAAACGTAGTTCTGGAATGAGGAGGCCAACAAGTCTTAGATATTATAATGGTAGTGTCTGCCTGCATAACTCAATTCTATATGACAGAATCTTACCCCTTAGTATCTAATATTTTGTAGTAGAATTTTAAATTAAGTTTTTGCTCCAGGGTGAGGAGAGCAGGACAATAATGCAAAAGATGGAGAAACACCAAACGAAGTGAAACCAATCATCTGACCAAAGTCATCCCGAGAGTCACCTGAAATCCAGAGGCTAAACCCTAAAACTGTCAGAGGGGTGCACAGAAGGGTCCTCGGGTTTATCCAGACCTTATTCAAAGACAGATTTACATTGGGCTGTCTCGTATGAACTCCCTCTTATGATCGTCCTGAATTCACAATGTCCTCCTATTTTGAACTCTGCTAAGTTTCAAGTTCCTTAGTTTTCTTTTCTTCTGGACTAGATTCCTCTTTTGACTTTTAGAAAATCTCACATTTTATTTTATTTTATTTTTTATTTGTGTCCAGTAAAAGAAATTCTCACATTTTGGAAGTAAACTAATGTTGATTAAATATTTACTATTCATTCAACAGATGTTCATTGAGTGCCTGTCATACGCAGGGTCCTAAACCAAACAGTGTTCTTACAGACACTCATGAAGCTTGTATTGTGATGGTGGCAAATTAGTAAACATAAAATACTATTATGTCAGATGGGTACTGATACTATGAAGAGAATTATGGTAGCATCAGAGCGTAGTGAATGATGGAGATATGAAGGGATTAAGAAAGGCCATCTGAGAAGAGACCGGAACAAAGTGAAGGGCTGAGATGAGAGAATCTCTGTAGAGGGGCTGTTCCCTGCTGAGGGACAGCAAGTGTAAAGGCCCTGAGGTGAGAGCCTGCTTGGCTGCCTAGGGATAGGCATGGGGATAGGCGTGGCTACGAAAGAGAGAATAAGGCGGAAATGCCCCCACTAAGCTAGATGCTTCCCTATTGTCTCCTTCTCTATAAATCAAAGGCATCTGACCCTACTTTTACCAACACTGGCTAATGGTTAATGTTTTCTGAGCATAACCACACTCAGACACTGTTCTATATGAGCACTTTCCAAGGATTATCTTATTTAATTGCCACAACAATACTGTAGGGAGATATTATTAGTATATCCTTTTTGGAAACTCAGATAAATGACAAAATCAGAGTGGCTAATTAAGGCCTCGAGAGGCTAATTTCAAGTCTAATCAGATTTGGCCGTGTAGACTTTGATCTGTCCTGTAACCACTGCTCCATTACCACCAATGGGCCTCGCATAACAAATAAATAGGTACCTTGTGTCAGAAGCCAGTGACTGTCTATCTAATAGCCATTTTCTCATTTTCCCTTCATTTTGTTGGGCATGATATATTCAACTAAAACTCGGCCTTTCAATAGTATACAGCATAGTTCTGGCCAATGGGATGAAAGTAGAGATTGCTGGATGGGGCTTCATCAGCATTACTTAAGTGAAGAACAGAAATGAAAAGAAAAAATAAATCCCCATGTTGTTTAATCATTGTTATTTGGATTTTTCCAAATCCAGCTAACTAGCCGAATTAACCCCCAAACAATTAACACAACATGATACCCAGAATTGAGGGAATGAAAAGTAATAGAATCTAAAACATGGAATAGGATGAGAAAAGAAGGGAGGGAAGCAGATGTCAAGAACCTAGATATTTGGGGCTCCTGGGTGGCTCAGCTGGTTAGGTGTCTGCTTTCAGCTCAGGTCATGATCTCAGGGTCCTGGGATCGAGCCCCGCATTGAGCTCCCTCCTCAACAGGGAGTCTGCTTCTCCCTCTGCCCCTCCCACTCTTTCTCTCTGTCAAATAAATAAATAAAATCTTAAAAAAAAAAAAAAAAAAGAACCTGGATATTTGCAGACTGGAAAGGTGACCCTAGATATTTAATGTAAAATATTTGGTCAAAGTGCCACCTGCTATACCTTGGAAGGTCATTAATGTGTTGATTGAGGCTGTGGTATTAGAGAAGATGGTAGGAAACTTTTAGAATATGGGTAGATAACTTGCCATTCTCAGCAGTCTAGAGCTCCTCAACTGAGCCAGCAAGTGAGATGGGAAGAAATACCACTCTGCTAAGGAAGGTACTCATTTAATTAATTAATTAATTAATTAAGGGACAGAGAGAGAGAGTGTGTGGGGAGGGGCAGAGGGAGAAAAATCTCAAGCAGACTCCTCACTGAGCACGGAGCCTGATGCAGGGCTCCATCTCATGACCCTGAGATCATGACCTGGGCCGAAATCAAGAGCTGGATGCTTAACTGACTGAGCCACCGAGGCGCCCCTAAGGAAGGTACTCCGGACATTCAGTCTGTAATCTAAATTTCCAGAAAGGCCGGTATTCTGGACCCTGCAAGGCTGAGAAAACGTGCTTTATCAGAAGGGCGTAGAGGGTACCCTACCTGGACAGAGGTTGTGTAAGCCTGTTGCCAGAGGTGTGATTACCCACTGGAAGCCATGGTTCCAACTCTTCCAGCAGTGCACATTAAGTAGTATATGTTAAATTAAAATTTAGGGGATGGGCAGAACTCATAAGCTAGAAATAAAGAAAACAAATCATTAGGAATTGACCAGAAGCCTATTAAGCTGTTGGGGAATTGTATTGCCAAACCCCAAACCTGGTTTGTAACAGCCTGGGATGGTTCAATTCCCACAGCAATCTCATAACTCTTGTTCTCCTTCCCTTCCCTGGGCAATTCACATCTATAAGAAACCGGTAATGTGTAGAGTCCCCAGAAAGGGTGTCTTTCCAAACCTACCACAGGTGTGGCCACGGAAGACAATGAATGAGGAATAACCTCTCAGAGAGAGAAGAGGGCCATGGAGGGCAATGACCAGGAGTTCCTGCCACAAGAGGGAGGGTTGAACTCTTGCTGTTCTTGCTTCTGAGGATTTGGTCATTACTACTGGAGAGTAACTGCTATATTTCCATCCCTCCTTTTTAAAATGGAAGTTCTTATTGTAGTTCTTCTATATCTTTTCTAGTACTGCAGGTTAGATGTGTCAGGGCTTAGTCACCAGGAGTTATATCCAGAACTGATGGAAGGGACCATACATCACCCAGAGACCCGGGGCTCTAATCTTGATAAACTAACTGGATGAGGTTTGGGTGCCAAGTCCCTTGCGAATGGGGAATCTATCCCATGCATGGAAAGAAGGGTATGTTTGAGTAATCAAAAGAGGGAACTGTGACTAGCTGCCTATATAATATTTCTTCTCTTCCTAACAAAAGTCCATCTGTGTTTAAGGAACAAATATCCAGTCAAAAAACCATGCTTTGGGGCACCTGGATGGCTCAGTCAGTTAAGTGTCTGCCTTCGGCTCGGGTGATCCTGGGGTCCTGGGATTGGGCCCCATATTGGGCTTCCTGCTCAGCAGGGAGCCTGCTTCTCCCTCTCCCTCTGCTGCTCCCCCTGCTTGTTCTCTCTCTCTCTGTGTGTGTCAAATAAATAAATACATACATACATACATAAAATATTTCAAAAACAAAACAAAAAACATGTTTCTTAGTGCACCTTCAGAAAGGGTTGACCATAACATACAGTCTTGGCCTATGAAGTCGTTTGGTAGGGTTTTCAGAAAGGTTCTTTTTTAATGGGTACTCTTTCTTGCTTAAAATGCATATGTGATGGTTGGAGCTTTGGCAGCCATCTTGTGACCAGCCATAAAGCAAACATCCTTGAGCATCTATACCAATCCTAGACATTCTCCTTCCAGACTTATTCCAGTAGAGAAAAAAGGGCCCCTACCTTGTTTAAGCCTTGTTAATTAGACAATCTGTTATAGGTGAACAAAATCCTTAATGAATACATTGCTTTAATTTACTCTTCACCCTCACATTCAAGATCCAGAATATAACCCTGAGTGTTTCAACTTTAGCCCTGCTACTCTGTCCTCAGTAGTTATCATTAAGTTTCTACCTTGATTTGGGTCACCAAAACAACAACAGCAGTGCATGTTTTTGCCCCTGAAAGACCTAAAAGCACCCATGAATTCATTCAATGTTTGCTAGCACCATTATGCAGCCCCCAATGCTGTGGAAAAACCCATAACTGACTGAGAAACATTGAAAATACAAATGATTAGGATTCCTTTAGGTTGGCTTGTGTTTTCTAAGAACAAGCTAGTGGCTAATTTTTTTTTTTTTTAAGATTTTTATTTATTCAACAGACGGAGATCACAAGTAGGCAAAGAGGCAGGCAGAAAGACAGATAGGGAGGAGCAGGCTCCCTGCTGTGCAGAGAGCCGGATGTGGGGCTGATCCCAGGATCCTGAGATCATGACCTGAGCTGAAGGCAGAGGCTTAACCCACTGAGCCACCCAGGAGCCCCTAGTGGCTAATTTTTAACTATCTCCAGGGCTGACTCTAGATCAGGAGCTGTGAGGATGAGACGGAAGTTGATCTAACCTTTATTTCATGCAACAAGAGTCAGTTGTGGCAGGGATTATGCTAAGCTAGAGAAGAAATGAACAGCCCTGTGGAGGCTGTGGTCCACTAGGCAAAGAGACTGTTAACTAACGTGTGTGAAGGGCCATGAAATGGTACATTTGTGGGCATATGATGGATTCTGGAAAGTGAGGCTTTACAAGACCCATGCTGGGGTTTTAGGGGATGAAAGAAGTGTTCCCATATAAATTACAGAAGATGAAGACCTAGATGGGACCTCAGGGACTACCACACCCAGTCTTCAATTTTAAAGAAGAGAGAAATACATATCAAGACAAGACAAAAATCCTTTGGTTTCTGGGTCTAGTAACCCTTGAGAAGTAGGAAGAAAGGAAAAAGGAATGAAAGGGAAAAAACTGACCTGGCAACTATTTTGAGAAGCTAAGACTTGAAGATACTGCATGTCCTCAAACATGCACTATTTGTCCAAATAACAAAAAAGAGGAATGAACAGAAATTACAGAAATTCATGAAACATCATGCACATTTTCTATCATAAAAAATGCAAAAAAAAAAAAAAACCCATCTGGGAAACAGAAAACCAAAATGAACACCATAAATTATTTCTGTTACTGCTAAAATATATTGGCCGTGGCTTCAAATACCAAAACAAATTTGTACATCTGAAGTTAGGACTCTATACTCAGAATGTCAAACTGTGGCCAGCTCTGGAGTAATATTTCTGGAGTTTAGGTATCTCTCTTTTTTTTTTAAGATTTTATTTATTTATTTGATAGAGAAAGAGAGAGCACAAATGGGAGGGGCAGAGGGAGAGGGAGGAAGCATCTTAAGCAGACTCTGCAGAGAGTGTAGAGTCTGACGCGGTGCTCGATCTCACGACCCTGAGATCAGGACCTGGGCCAAAACCAGGAGTCAGACACTTAACCAACTGTACCACCCAGGTGCCCCAGGATCTCAATTTGAAAATAACATGCAACTCCATAACATTTATGGAGCCACATTTTGTGAAACGGCAATCTAATATTTTGAAACAGTTGCTATCTCACATGGATATTTGAAGGAGACAGTCACAACTTTTATGATAGCAGCACCATAATCATGAGTCACTGTGCATGCCCGTTTAAATGTGATCATCTTAATGTGACCATCAAGTCCACTTTGTATGGACTGGGCAGCCATGAGCCACCCATCTCTCATCTGCAAGTCTACTGACCATATTACCAATATACAGCAGGCATGAGAAGTTCTTCGATTATACTTGAGCTTCTTAAAAAAAAAATTTTGAGTCTAGTTGACAACATAATGTTACATAAGTTTCAGGTAAACAATGTAGTGATTCAACTTCCCTATACTTTGTTTATACTATGCTCATCACAAGTGTAGCTACCATCTGTCACCACACAACCCTACTGCAAAATCATTGACTAGATTCCCTACGCTATGCCTTTTTTTTTTTTTAAGATTTATTTATTTATTTGACAGACAGAAATTACAAGGAGGCAGAGAGGCAGGCAGAGAGAGGGGAGGAAGCAGGCTCCCTGCTGAGCAGAGAGCCCGATGCAGGACTCGATCCCAGGACCCTGGGATCATGACCCGAGCCAAAGGCGGAGGCTTTAACCCATTGAGCCACCCAGGCGCCCCCCTACGCTATGCCTTTTATCCAAACGGGAAGCCTGTATCTCCCACTCCTAATTTGCCCCACTTGAGTTATTTTTTTAAAATGCAGACTTACAGGAGGCCTGGGTGGCTCAGTGGGTTAAACACCGGCCTTGGGCTCAGGTCATGTCCTGGGATCACTCAGCAGGGAGCCTGCTTCTTCCTCTACCTGCTCTGCCTGTCCTGCCCGCCACTCCCCCTGTTTGTGCTCTCTCTCTCTGACAAATAAATAAATAAAATCTTTAAAAAAATAGTCTTATTTTATAGTATTTTACTGTTATTTCTTTCAGAACAATTGTACTGTTTGGCTGCTTCTAGTGTTTAGAGTTTGGGGTAAATAATCTACTCACTATATTTAAATTCTTAGCATGTAACTGCACAGTGTCTGACTTCATCATTAATTAGCAATGATTCAAATATTTATAATAGCCAGCAATACACTCTGCCGTTAGCTAGCTCTAGGTCCCCAGTCAGGTCAAGTAGCATCTTTGAGCCTCAGTTTCTTTATTTGCCAAATGAAGGGGTTCTACTAATTTTCTCCCCAGTTCTAGCATTTTCCTGGACTTTGGAGCTGAGTTAGCAAGACAAAGAGGGAGTTGCTAGCCTCATTTAGAAGCATATAGGCAACACAGGGAAGTTTTAAACTGCAGAAGAGATGGGCCAAATTGCTTTATCAGATTTTGAATATCTGCCAAGACAAAGGGAGGAAGGGGGGCCCTGGGGTGGTTTTACATTCATGTGCTTATAACCACAGTTCAGCTCTTCCAGAAGACAAGAAGAAATATATCCTACTGAATAAAAGCTCTTTGGAACAGCAGGAAAAAAAAAAAACCAAAACACACAAGATTTCAAGAAGGGGGAAGCAACTTGCGGGGGGGTGGGGGGGTGGGGGGTGGTGGTGGTGGTACAAGAGGAAATCCGGTGTTTCCACTGAGGCCCCACAGACTCTCCAGTTTGGCTAGGGCCTAACCTGTGTAGAGACCAGCCTCCACTCCCTCCCTTCCAGTGGCTTCCAGGAGTCAGGGCTGGAGCAGTTGGTGCAGAGGCAGTATCCTCAGAGGAAACCAAAAGATCATGGAGCACAGCCCACCCTCCTCTTCGAGCATCCCCTTTTCCCGGGCCTCACTGTGGGAAAGGACTCAGACGATGGTCATGAGAAGCAAGTCAAAGTCATAGGAGTGAGAGAAAAAAGAATCCTCACTTGTCTTCTTCTAGGCAGGAGACCAGAATCAAGGAGAAGGAAAGCTCAAAGGAGTGTGATAGACCAGTGCCCACATTCTCAACGGACCCCCTGTGCCATCTTGGCTGTTAAAAGGGGTAGGAGAGAAATGAAGTAGAGAGAAAAGAAGACAAGAGATGGCTGAAATTGAAAGGAACTAGCCTGGAAATCATCAAATGGAGGTTCTACCTGGGCACTGCTGTGATGACCTTGAGAGAGGAGAAGAAAGGAGGAGGATGAACCCACGGCCTCCTAAGATCCTGCTGTTGCTGTGTCAACATCACCGTGTGGGAGCAGGTGCAAAGGTAGAGAATGTGGCCGGAGAAGGCCACCAGTAGGCCAGGGAGATGCCACAAGGTCACCCTGATCTTGTTCAACTTCCCTCATTCACGTCTTCTGGCTTCCAGACTCAGAAACATGAGTTCGGTCTGCACATTGAAAGAATGTCTGCCTCTCGAGTGTAAATAAATAGTTACCAGTGAGAGAATTAATTCATTAATTTTCAACTGGAAATGCAATTATGATGCAGGCAGGGTGCTGGCATCAACCTGCTCAATGCCTGCTTTCCCTGTGGACAGGACGCAGAGGAAGGCAAGCTTCAGAACAAGGAGAACCAGGGGAACACACGAGGGCCCCAGCTGACGTACTCTCCACTTGCTCTCCCACCCCAGCCAGGGCTTTGCAAAGGAAAACTGTTCGCTTAGCTGAGGCTCCCCCACACGAGACAATACTCGAAAAGGTAACCTTAACTTCAGCTCCCGGAGGTTTTCTTTTCTGTTATCTGCATTAACTCCCCTTCTATCCATACCCCTTTCTCCAAACTATATACTGTAACTTCAGTAAGTGTTGATTCTTATTCTCTGAACTACGGGCATAATCACATTTTGGTCCATTCTCTCTAAGATTATTATGATTCGAGTTTTGGATTCTATGTTTTTGCAGAAAGTTTCTTAACTTGGGTATTTGATCTATGTACTAGCTTCATTCTCCACATATCAACTTGTCTTCTTTGTTTCTAAGTTCAGGGCTGTGGGGATGATCTCGCCATTGTCCCGGAGTACCAATGACACCTTCCAGATTTAACAAAACCACAGGAGACCAAAGAGTGGTCACGAAGCAGGCACTCAGCAGCATGGCTTTGATGCATGGTTCCAGAGTGTGCTCAGAATGGTGTGTGTGAGTCCTTGTGGGAGGCGAGGATAGGAGGGACAAAACTGAAGTCACAAAGGAAAAGCCGGGGAGTCGATGTTCTTCTTACCACTCCTGACCTGGAGCCCTGCTGAGGAGCCTTATGCTGCTGGAATTCCAGAGAGCTCTAGCACTTCCCAGAGCCCCGCGGACCGGTGGCAGCGTCCCTGCTACACAGATGGGGTAACAGATTGAGAGGGGACCTGCGATTCCGTGGAGTGTCAGAGCACTAGGCATCCATGACGTCACTCAGCAAAAACTCACTTCAGCTTGGAAGCAGGTTCTCGGCCATTAAGGCAGAGCCTATTGCCAAGGAAATAGGAAATTGGAATTTTTTTTTTAAAGACTTTATAGCTCTCTGTATTGGGGAAAATGTAGGCATTGGGGCATGTCTAAATGGGGGAAAGTAGACAGTTGGATCCATTATGGGTTTAAAGCTTTAGGACAGCAATCTGGTCTTTACACAGCTAGGCCCGCCGAGTAGATGATGTGGGCAATACCCCGCAGATCTGGGAAATTACCAAGATTAGCAAAATGGCCATTACCTGCCACCCACCAAGTTCCCCTGAAGCATTTCCAACAGGCTTTAAGCACCCTGGTCAGATGACTCCAGGTTTGGGATCATTCCTCTGCGAAGGAACATGTGCCAAGTTGGACTGTAAAGGAATCCTGTGAAAATCACTAGACCTGTTCTCAGCCTGAGATCGCAAGCCTCTCTGCCCGAGGGGGTGATTAAAAACTTGGCCTACTTCCCCAGGCAGATGCTCTCGCCCCCTGCGTGGCAGGCCCCCATCCTGGCCCTGCTCTCTCCTGCCCTGTCTTGCCATCACCCTCCCTTCCCGCTGTTCTCCAAGACTTGCCATTACGCCTTCCACCCAAGTCTTTCCCACGGGTCTCAAGACCAGAAGAGAAACAGAAAGACGCCTGGGCTTCTGGGGTTCCTGGGTTGCACTAGATAAACACTGGATTCCTCAGGGAGGACTCATTCATTCATTCACTCCTTTATTCAACAAATATTTACTGAATGCAGTAAATAAATTGACATCCTCACCCTCGGGAACTTAAAAGCTGAAGCAGTCTTCCCAGGCTGGGCTCAGCCTCAGGATCCCTGGAGGCCATGGGGGCATTCAGATACCTTCACTGGTAATAAGTGTCTCAAGTTCCTCCATTGTGAGCCAGCTTCTCTGATAACAGAATTGGTTGGGTAGAACGAGAGGTGTTGGCTACTCGGTGACTCAGAACGGAGACCATGGGAACAAAATCAGCTCTAAGCTCCTGATGTTTCAGGAGGCCCCTCATTTCCCACCCAGGTAGGGGTGTTTGATTTAGCCAATAAGAATATATAGTGCCCAGTTAAATATGAGTTTCAGATAAACAATGAGTAATGTTTTAGTATATCTCGACTTTTGTAGGATGTTGTAGTCCATGTATGTCTCATGCAATATTTGGGACTATTATGTTGAAATTGTATTCATTGTTTATCTGATATTCAAACTTAACTAGGTGTCATGTATTTTTTATGTGGTAACCTTACATCTTACCCCACCCCAAAATGAAGCTCTTAGAGCCTTTGACCTGTGTGCCTCGTCTGCCATTTGTGAAGTAATCCCACCCAGCACCTGTGTTCCTGCCTCGACAAGCCTTTCACTTCCTCCTGGATGCAAATACCACCCATGGGCCACGGCCGCCCACGCCATGCAGGCAGACAGTGAATGAGTCAGCCATGGGATCAGAGCTCACCACCCCACTCAGAGGAGCTTCTCTTCCTGGCTCCTTGCCATCTCAGCCTCTGGTCTCATGGCCCAAATCTGCTACTCCCAGCCCACTTCCCTTCCTTGAATGCCCCTGCTTGCCTGGACCCTGTGAATCCTGGCCCTCTCTTGCCAGCTGACCTCTTGTCCCACACAATACAACTAAAGGATGTCATAAGGATGACCAGAGACAAGGAACAGAAAACTGTTCCATCTAAATTCAAGAAGTACTCTACCAGTGACTGTCAAAGTATGATCCTAGAGGCACAACCTCCTGGGGTTTACAATCACAGCTGCTCTGATTTCATCGGTCGTATTTGCTTCTTTTTCTGGGTAAAATGTTATTTGAATAGCATAGCTCAAAACAGTTTGAAAATCACCAGAGTATATATATATATATATACAGCCAATTCTACGGCCTATTTTGAGTTATAAAGGGAACTGTTAACTGTCTGCAGAGCATCTATTCCCTCTTTTTCACCCCCTAGCACAATTCTGATGTTTGCTCAGAGGTTCATCCATCTTTCCCTGGGCAGTAGGTGTCTCAGCTCTGAAGATGGGCTGATCGATGGTAACATCCTTCCCTTGCCAGCAGTGGCGTCAAGAATGGGCAGGTGACCCAACACTGCTCAAGGTCATGAGGTAAATAAAGCCTTCTAGGGGTCTTTTTGAAAACCTTTCCTCACTCCTAAGACAAAGTGCCCAGAAGCAATGGTCTCTCTTCCTTCCTCTAGGTGTCTTCAGGGATGAGTCCAATATCCAGAATTTCCACTGCCATCTTGATACCAGCCTAAGATGAAGCTTAATGTTGAGGATGGCACATTGAGAAGGAAAATGAAGTTGACATCTTGATGACATTGTGGATCCTGAAGGACCACTGAATACCCTTTCTATGGATGCCTGTTTGGGTTGGATTTCTGCTACTGGCATCCAGAAAACAACCTGTTAGAGATGTGGCTCTGCGCTTGGGGCTTCGAGTAAAAGGGAATGTCAAAGACAGGCATGCTCATGTAAGCTTCGGAGATTTGCAGCAGTAAACGTGAATCTACCTGCCTCTATTTCTATCTCAGAAGGCAGAAATGTGCGCGTTCTTATTTCTCAGCACAGGAGAACTGAACTAGCTTTCCCTTTCCTATGAGTTTGAGTAAAAACAGGTCTAGTCTAATGTTTGTTGACAAAGTGTTGAAAATAAATGTACTCCTCCCTCTGACAAAACCTCCCTGTTTAAGCAGCCTCAGAACCCCAAAAAACAGCACATGGTGTTTGAACTACCTTATGCATGAGGTGGAGGTAGAGGCCAGAGTCCCTCAGACACCTTGAAGGTGCAGAATCCTCCAGCCCATGGGCAGAGCCTGGGCGAGCTCCTCCCCTCTCCACCTTGGGGCGCTTGCATTTCCTGCCACCTTCCCTTCCAGGGAGGGTTGAGCTAACCCCCTGGCTTTGAGGGCAGAGTTCCTGCTCTGGAAACTTTCTACCCATGCTCGCTTCTCCTTTTGCAAACATTTCCATAAACCTATAAATCAACTTTTCAGAAGAGGGTTGGAGGCTGCACTCTGGCTGTTGACCCTGAAAAAGTGAGCTTGCTTCTCAGGGATTCTAAATGGTACAGTAGAGCCACGAGAAACTCACAATATCTTCAATCCACCAGCAAAGACATGACTAAAGTAGTGGATGGCTCCAAGCCAGGGGCTCTAATTTCAGGATGTCAAGACTGAAACAGACTGAAGGGCGAAAAGAAAATATAATACGGATTAATCATGGACACTAATAAAAACAAACACGTGAAACTGGCAAGAGGATGAAAACAGACATACCAAATCAAGGCCAGTTCATTCCCTAAATATTTATTGAGTCCTACCACCCCGTGCCAGGCGTTACCACGAGCTGCTAAAAATACAAACTGAATAAGTTCTCTTTTTGCCCTCTAGACATTCCCAATTTTCCTAAGGACAGACATTTAAATAAGATAAATCTCAAGAAATGAAAGAATTCACGACGTGGGACGTGGGACTTGCATAAGGTGGGAGTCATTGACACAAGTCAATTTGTAAGGAATTCTCAGAGCAAACATGTAGGTCATGTTTTCAAGCAACAGGCAAAAGGGGTGGTGTGGAGGGTGTGCCAGTGTGCTGGGTGGTGGGTGGGGGAGAGAGATTAATGTGAAGGTTGGGACAGATGACTGCCCTTCTCTCCTGATCCCTTCCTTTCCAATCCACTGGCCTTCCTCATGGAGGCAACACGTTTTGGTTGGTGGTGGTTTTATTTATTTAATAGTTTAAGTGAGGGAATGTTATAACCAGATAGGTGATTTCATTTTAGAAAAGTATCAACATGGGAAAATGCTCACATAAGAGGAGAGGAAGTAGGTCACGAAGTAGTTTCGATTGCATGTCAATTGTGTTAAAGAATGAAAACAATCTCTCTGAAGGGCAGTCACTAAAACGATCATTGTTTTCATCTCATGGAAGCAAATCTGTGTGGTCTTTCACCTCTAAATTTCTGGATTTCTAAATGCTTATGAACCACTTTGCTGATTCAAAAAATAGTATGCATGTGTGTGTACGTGTGTGTGCATGTGCGTGTAAGGGTACGGATGGGATTTCTACAGATTGTGTGAGACTAGACAGCAAGGAGTCCAGATGGGAGACCATCCTCGTAGCTCAGGCGTGATATCATGACCACCTGGACCAGAGCAGTGGGAATGGGGCAGCTTCTTGGGCCATTTCAGAGGCTGAGTGGACAAGTCTAGATCCCATGCGAGTTGGCTGGTGGGCCAGGGGATGCAGAAGAGGAGGAGTCAAAGGTGACTCCAGGGATTGGTGAGGCCTGGGGGCTTCCCCAGCAGAGGGGCCACTTATTCACACTGGTTCTGTCCTTTGTCTCACACTCCGGGCATCTGAATATGGCCTTCTTGTCAGAGACCCAAAGTAGACTTCTTGCTTTTCTCTGGTCATACTGGCTATGCAAGTAGAGGGAAAAGCCAGCTCCTTCCTTCTTACTGTGACAATGGACCGTCCCTCCCCCACGGTCACCTACAGCACCCTGCTATCCATGCCTATGAAGACTTAGTTGGAAACTCCCTGTCTTAACTTCCTGAGAAAGCCAGGTGTGTTATCAAAAGCTCCCGCAGCTCAGCGTCTTTTAGGGCAATTCAAACTCCAGTGTGGGAGAATCTTGGCAACAGCTACTTTTCCATCCAGTGACTTTTTTTTTTTTTTAAAGATTTTATTTATTTATTTGACACAGAGAGAGAGATCACAAACAGGCAGAGAGGCAGGCAGAGAAAGGGGGAAGCAGGCTCCCCGCTGAGCAGAGAGCCCGATGAGGGACTCGATCCCAGGACCCTGAGATCATGACCTGAGCTGAAGGCAGAGGCTTTAACCCATTGAGCCATCCAGGCACCCTCCATCCAGTGACTCTTACCACAGATGTGATAGTCCACCAGCTTAGGGAGGCCAAGGCATTACCCAGGAGCCGAGAAAAAAAAACAAAACAACACACACACACACACACACACACACACACACACACACACACACACCTGCTGCTCTGTGAGTGCAGCCCTCCACTCCCCCTTCCCCTCACAATTTCCCAAAGCTCCCTTCAACAAGGAAAATGTGGATCTGATTAGGAGGTCTTACAATGGCCAAACACTTACAGCCCCATTCTCATCTGACAGACAGGAGGGGGGCCAGTTTCCATCAGAAAAGCCAGGGTAAGTGAGTGACAACTACACAACTGAGCTGGCTGGACCAAGGAGAAGGAGTGGCAAAGGAGAAAATTGCCTCTATTTAAGTCAAATCTGTCCGGGGATAATGGACTGTAGAATCAGTTCCAGGCCACCACACTCTCTTTTGCTTGATCACATTAATTTGTCTCTTTTTTTTTTCCCAGCTACATTTCTATTCCTGCCACCTAATCGAGTGCGGGTCTACTCGCCACTGTGTAAAGGCCATGAGGAGCAGGCAAATGCTAACTAGAGAGAAGCACTTAGAATCAGTGGATGAGGCCATGACTCCATGTTTCAAAAGGAAAATGATTTTGATTCTAAAAGTGATGTGATAAAGACAACTTTCAAAAGTTTAAGCATAAAGACCTTTGCACTATATTGTGATTGAGAAAGGCTAATCAGAAAACAAAATTTGGTCCGTGGTGGGCTGGAGTTGACTCTTGCTGGTTCCCAAAAGCTGACTGTTTTCCATTTTCCAGAATCTCATGAGCTGGCTGACATCCGGTTGGTAATTTGAAATCAGCCACCAAGGGAGTATTTACACCAAGGAAATTGGCAAATGCTACAAATCAGGTCAGCCTCTCCCCTGGCCATTGTTTAAAGTATTCACAGGACTCTGCTGAGTGTGATCCTCTTCTCGTGCAAAGGCCTACCTATATACACACTGATGTGTGGTGTGTGTGTGTGTGTGTGTGTATGTGTGTGTGTGTGTGAATCAAGAGGTAAAGTAGTTAAAACATTAACTATTTTAATTCTAGCTAATGAGACTAACATAATATTTTATATCTTCTTTTACTTTATATATTTTTTTCTACAGTGAATGCATATCCTTTGTATAATGACCAACATTCTGGCAAAAGGAGCAGTTCCTTTCCCTTCTGAGCTCTCTGACTCTCCCTTTTCCTCTCCTTCCTCTTCTTTTATCTCCTCTCTTCTGGGCTTCCCAGGTTTTTATTCTCTTCCTAGGCTGGTGCTGAAATCCCAAACTACTCACCTACCTGAGGCAGGCAGAATGCCAGGTAATGAGAACAGGTGAGCTGACTTTGGGCTCCAGGTGCACAGAGCCCAAACTCTGCCCGCGTCAGACTCAACTATGGGGGTGACTTGGCTTTTGGACCTTTGTCCTGGGCACAAAGCTGTTATTGGTAAATTAACAAAGGAGCAACGGCCAGGTGACGACAGCAGGAATCTCAGCCCGGGTGACCCCAGGCTCTGCGGATGGAGCAATGCCATTTCCCCAGGGATTCACCTCAGCTTTCACCAGCTACATACTGGCCACTCCTATTATCTGTAAGGCGGGTGACCATTTAACACTTTCACATCTAACACCTCATCGTATCCTTGCCAGAGCTGGGTGTTCTCTGGATTTAATAGACATAAACCCAGGCACGGAGAGCCCATGGGATTTACCGGAAGTCACACAGCCAAGAGCAGAGCTGGGACAATAATACAGGATTGATACTGAAACTCATGTGTTTTTCCCCTCAACTATATTGAGTACTTCACAAGACCCTGGATTTTGGACTGTGTAGTTTGAAAGAAATGAGATCCCATTTTCCTCATGATTCAAGAAGTCCAAGACAACTTTTCAAGTAAAGGAAAAGGGGATGCTTGCCCTAGTTTGACTTGGTTTTGGAACCAGTTTATGGTCTCTGCAGGAAGGTAAGAGTCCGCCATGTTCTTTCCTACTCCCTGTATGAGAAGAGACTTTTGAGTCTGAGCTAAATGTAGGCATTATTGCTGGTGTCACTTTTCCACCCTTTCACCTCCTAATCCCATACACTGTGAATCTCAAAGACCCACCTGATGCCTCTATATTCCCCTGCCTCACAGGAAGATGACGGCTGGGACGGGAAGGGCTGGCTCACACCCCACGAGGTCTCTTCCAGCAGCCAGTGGACAATGTGTCCCCAGCACAGTCCAGCTCTGGTCTCCACAAAGCCTCTGGGCTCTGGTTACTCAGCTGGCCTACAGAAACTTCTGGTCAGCCTGCAATTGACACAGAGGTCTGACCCTGTGCAGATGGGACCCTTCTAAAAAAAAGAGGGACAGCCCTCCAGGCACAAGTGCCCAGGAAACCATGAGCAGCTTTAGAAAAAAGGCAGCACTGATCCCAAAGTTCTGTTGACCAACTTTCTGAGCTAGACAGGATTTTAAAATTTTATCCAATCCAGTATCATTTAATGCTGTTCCTGGCAGGTCAAGGAACCACCTTGATACACAAGACAGGAACCAAGTAGTTGGGGCTCAGGTGCCCGATCCTATTCCTCCCCTCAGTGCCGACTGGAAAACACCCACCTTGATCTGATTTACACACTGGGCTTTTTCTTACTGAACTCTTGTTTTAAGAAAGGGTTCTGGTGCCTAAAAATAGTAAGTTTGAAAGTTACTCACCTAATCGAACCATGTTAAAAGGCTGAAACTGGGGGCACCTGGGTGGCTCAGTGGGTTGAGGCCTCTGCCTTTGGCTTGGGTCGTGATCCCAGGGTCCTGGGATCGAGCCCCAGATCGGGCTCTCTGCTCAGCGGGGAGCCTGCTTCCTCCTCTCTCTGCCTGCCTCTCTGTCTACTTGTGATCTCTATCTGTCAAATAAATAAATAAAATCTTAAAAAAAAAAAAAAAAAGGTTGAAACTGAGGTCCAGGGAGGCAAAGTTCAGGCAGAAGTGAGTGGAGGAGTCATGACTTCCTATTACACTCATACCCGCTCTTACTTCAAGAACATCCTTTGCCTTGGCAGGCCATTGACCTTGGCCTCATGAAGCACTCCTATCTTTTTGGTCTACCACAGCCCTACTCTTGCCAGTGGGGAAATGATCTAATAGTTTTCAATTTTGGATCTGCACTCACCTCCTGTTGACTTAGATTTCCGGTCCAGGGACCTTGGCCAATCCAACAGCAGACCTGCCAGACCCTGTCTTACCTCTCTAGCCTCTGCCTCTCCATACTGTGCAAACCTGCATCAACTTTGGTGGTCCTGGGAACCGCCAGAACACAAGCATCAACCTGGGACATAACAGACTACAATAAACTCGGTGCCCCGTGCATGGTCTGCTCTGACTCAGTTACTAAAGATGCCAATGACAAACTCAGGGATGACAAGACAGCCCCACGCAAGATAAGCCCCCAGATGCGCTCTGGCATCCACATAGAGACTGACACCCCCTCCCCCCGGAGTTCCGGAGAGTGACAGCACTAGTAAGATAGTCACAGACAATCTCTTCATCTCTACTTCCTCTTTTGTCAAATACAGAGTGGCAGAACTTCATCTATTGTCACAGAGCTTCCCAATTTAGGAACAGCAAACCCATCAGATTCAAAGCTCACCCCCAAGCGGTTCCATTAAGTCGTGCTTGTCCGCCCAGCTCAAGAATTCTTCCCTTTACAAACCGCGTCACTGGGGCGCTTCCTTCAACAGCAAGCCTTTCCTAAGGATTCAACCACACGCTCCTCTTGACAAAACAAAACAAAACAAAAAAAACCACGTGCAAATGTTTAAGACTGTAACTCCTGCAAAACAGGAGGTGTACTTAAAAAATGAAAACTGTAGGTGAAAGAACGGAAAAGACAGAAGACAGGACCCGGAGCTGAGGCCACTCACAGCATACCTGACTTCTCTGCTGCCGCAGAGAGACTGCCGTGGTTTTGTACTTATCCCAGAAAGCGTTGCTCTGAATGCAAGTGTGTAGAGCTCTCCAAGACGCTAGGCTCGGGTTTTTATCAGGCTGTTCTGGGGTAACCGCTGCTATTAGCACCTCTTTCAAGGAATCTGACCTGGTCCAAAAAAAAAAAAAAAAAAAAACCCTCCCAAAGCCCTAAAGACCAAAGAAGTTAGTGTCTCCCCTAGGCCTGTGGAATGTTCTAGCCCTATTTACAATTCCTAAGCCAGTGAACTGGGATGCCGGAGTGCCCTAGGGTTACCTGAGACTGCAGCTACTCAGGCTCAGTTCCCCCACCCCAGAGAAACCCCTAAATCCTCTCTTCTCACCCAGTGCGTGTGGCTCAGCTGCAGAGGAACCCCTCAGAGGTGCCGCTCCCCGCTCCCTCCCCCCCACCACGGCTCACGGAGCGGGGGTGGGGGGGGTGGGGGGTGGGGCGGGATCTGCAAACCCGAGGGAGACCCAAGAATGAGGGGATGGTGTGTGACCGAGAGCCTCCGACACAGTCGGCTCAGCTTAAGAAGCTGTGATAA
Source organism: Lontra canadensis (assembly GCF_010015895.1). NCBI lineage: Eukaryota > Metazoa > Chordata > Mammalia > Carnivora > Mustelidae > Lontra > Lontra canadensis. Next base: position 40,178 of record NW_022631339.1, read on the forward strand.
AACTAAATTATCTGACAATTTCTTCTTCATCCTATTTCCTTTTTCTTCCACAAACACAACAGGCTCCAAATGTGACCTACTTTCTCTTTCTTGGTGATTATGCAGAACACACAAAGCTTTTCCTTGAGCCTGACTAATATTTTCTGTGACATGCTTTTCATCTTTTGGAAAAGAAGAGTCCACGTGGGCCTGCCAGAACACATACGTCTTGGTGAAATGACCAACGAGGACAGATGAGTTACAGAGACTTCACAGGGGTGGGGGGCCTAGTAAGAAACTCTCACTGAGCACAAGAATTGAAACAACAAAATCCAGATCTTGCACCAAAAGCCATTAGCGTGCCATCTGAAAATTTTCATCAGCAAAATCAAGATGTTAGTGATGAGCTATGTGACACCCAAGTTCCTCATCACCACCCTTGTCCTGGGACAGTGGGTTCTGGCCTGGGCCGGGAAAACCGCCACACTCCCAAACCCACTCGGGCCCATCCAAACTCTGCATTTTGCATTAAAAATTAATTGACGTCTTCCGATTCTTCCATGAATCAGAATGCAACAGGATTTTAAAATATCAGGGAGAACAATTTAAAAATAAACCCAAGCACCCAGCTTGGGTGGAAACCTGGGTCTATTACTCAAAATTAAGTTGATATTGATTTTCCCCTGCTATTGTCACCTGGGAAGCCATACACTTTTTAATGTCTGACCCACTGTCCTTTTTTGATGTCGAAACTCCAAATTACAGTTGGTGGCTGGAGACATTTGCTTGGTGACCTTAGAAATACCGCTGCCGGCCCAAACTCTGGCCCTGGGATTCGGATCCAAAGCTTCCCTTTTATCCTCAGTAAGGTGAAACAGAGCCCACTAAATGTTTCCTGAATAAATTGTTCAAAATCGAAACAGACCTGCAGCCCTGGGATCCAACTGTGTGTGCTTCTACCCAGGTTAGTTCAGCTTCATGCCTCATTCAGGCTGTGTGGTCAGCACCGACTCAAACACCAGCTGTGCAAGCCTGAGGCGCCTGGAAAATCGGTGTTTCACGGGGGTCCCCACCAGTCGCTCCCGCCCTCAGCATTCTGAGCATCGCCTGGTGCAGACGTAATTCCATCTCCACTACAGCTCCAATTCATTCATTCATTCATTCATTCATTCATTCATTCATTCATTCACAGTATTTACTGTTCATGTCTGGGGGTAGCACTGTGCTCAGGCCATACAAAGGTGAACAAAATGGGCATCGTCCCCACCTTTAGAGATGGGTGACGACCAGGCTCAGGATTACAAGTGTTAGGACAGGGAAAGCAGAGAACGCTACCGGTTCTCAGTCTCTGCCTCTCCCATCTTGCTACATGCCAGCCCACGTGATCCCCGCAGCTCCCCACCTTGTCTCGGCTTAGCGCCGACACCGATCTCCGGCACAACCGCTCCATTTGGCAGGAGAGCCTGGAGAGCCACTCAGAAGCACACCCTCAGACTCTGCCTCCATTTATCCTCATCCCTGGTCTAGCACTGGTCACGCCCTCAATTCTAACCGCCAGAGCCTCACCCATCTCACGCTGGTTCCCACCTTAGCATCTGAAAACCAGCTCATCTTTTGCATTGGTGGCTGCGTGTTGCAAGGGGCCCACCAGCCCATCCTTCACTTGGCCTTTGGAGACTGTGGTGCCAGCTGTCGGCCTGAACCACTGCGGGCTGCTACCGAACCCCTTTGACGTGAAACCCTGCCTACCTCCCTTGTGGACCAAGACCTAACTCCAGGTCCTGGGTCGGCACAGCTGGTGCTAGCCCCGTCCTCCTGCCATTGTCTGGGCCAGGCCTCTAGATGTGGTGACAGCTTGGAAGGGAGCACTGATCCCACAGGTGAAAAAAAGGTAGGCTGATAGGAAAGAAGCCATTCCAAAGGAGTAGATCTGGTCGTTCCCAATTTATTACTCTGCCTTTAAATACGTGATCAAAAAACATTTGGCAAGAATCTCTTTATTCGAAATTGGACAAAGTGAAAATGGCTGACTAGCAGTTGCCAGGAGGGACCCGGATAAATGCCCTCAAGAAGGACAGATGCAGGACAAGCCAGGGAGCCAACCGGGAGCCACATGTTGGGGCTCAAGTGAGATCATGCCCAGAAAGGTAAGGGGACGCCAGGGGGCCGCAGGGGGGCCGCGGGGGGGCCGCGGGGGGGCCGCGGGGGGCCACGGAGCCAGCATTAGGCACTGCCCCGCGGCCTGGCCGTCCCCCGACTGGCCAGTGGTGCAGCTGTGTATGCCTTCTTCATCGCTGGGCCATCATTTCCTCATCATTAAAACTGCCAATGAGGTCTGAGACCTTTAAACAGTCCTCTGAGTTCACATTGGAGGGAAGATCTCTCATGAAACTGGTTAAAATGGGTCCGTTTCTTAGAAACTCCACCAGGCAGAAGAGGAACAAGCACACAGTATTGGGTCATCATGCAGGAAAAATCACCGGAGACAGTGAAAACCTCTGACCTGAGGAACGGGTAGGGCAGCCGGCGTCCTACCAGACAACACACCCAGAGCCACCCTCCCGGGAACGCTTTCCGTCAACAGACACATGTGACCACGGTTGTCTAGGACATACTCTTCTCAAAGGCATCATTCTTACTGAAGTCTCTGAGAAGTCCTGCTCTGTCAAAGTCTGCTTCAGGCTTAAAACAGAACTTTTAAAACTTATTTGACCACGGAACGCTTTTTTTTGTATTTACTTACAAGCCCTCTTCAGATGTGGACTTCTGCATTTCATAGAATGAGTGATGGTACTATAAAGGAAGTTGGGATTTAAAAAAAAAAAGCCATAAAGAAGCGTCCAATCTTAATTTACCATTTTGAAACCTGAGCAACCGCTCATGGCTGGATACATATTCAAAGCTACAGCTTGCCTGGGTCTTCTCTTTCTTACTCACTGACCCTCCGGTCACTACAAAGAAACAGTCCAGCTGGGCAGAGGGGTGACCTCGGTTTTTGCCAGCCATTCCTTGTGGGGCCTCAGGACACACAGCACGCTGTCAGCAAACCAGCAGACCCAGGACTAAATCATGGTGATGTCTTCCCGCCTCCGGGACGAGCCTCTGCTCGCTCCAAGACTGCTCGGGGACAGCTAATTGCTTTCCAGCTCAGGCTACACAGCTTTCTCACATCCACTATTCCCCAGGGTCGTATTTTCTCTAACTACATTTTTCAGGAAACAGGGCAGGAGGAAGAGGACAAAGAGAGAGCCGTGGTGGGCAGGAAATGGCTTTTTAGCTTTATTATAACTTAAATTACCGTCTTCAAAATCCTTCACTTAAAACAATAAATAGTCCTTGTCCCATTTTCGCTTTCAGGCATCAGTAAGGTGGAAGGCTAAACCTCCAAACTTGAGGGGAGCGTGGCTCCTGCTGTTTCGGGGCCGGGGAAGAACATCTCCTGTGGGGGAACAGGAGTCCTTTCCTGCCTCAGGCTCTGCTCTCTGGCCACCGCGAGGAGCAGTGTAGAGGACGGCAGGTGAGGCACCTGGCCCTGGAGATCTGGGGCTTACCCCCTATGATTCCCTCCTTGGACCCCCAGCCCCGCCATCTCCCTTTCTCGGGAGGCCTCTGCCGTGGCCCACTCCACGCAGAGCTTGTATCTTATGGTCAGAGGGCTGACTCCTTCCCTTTATTTCCAAATTCCTTGAAGACAGATTGCATGCCGCCAGCCAGTTGTGACTCCGTTAGATGACTGGCTCCCGTGTGGCCGCTCTCACACTCCCCTGGGTGGCAGGAGCCTCTGGCCTGGTTTCTGGATTTCTCACAAAGGGACTTCGTCCACTCACCGTAGTTGAGCTGATGCCTCTGGGGGAAAGGAGGGTTTGGGGCTTCCTCTCCCTCCCTCCTGCCGACCTTCCTGCTTCTCAGGCTCCTTAAAGTGTCCAGGTTCCTAATTTCAAATTATATTTCAGAAAACATGTCTCTAAGTTTCAAATGAAGAACCTGCCACAGTGGTCCCTTCGCTCTCTGTTCCTCCCCTGGGCTCGGAGACATGAGTCTCTCTTCGGTGTAGGTGGTGGTGGTTGTTCAGGGGCTGAGTTTCTTGATTCTTCTTGATCTGCTCCACGAAGACACTGCACAGCTGGTCGGGGCAGAGCTCTGTGGCTGGAGCGGGTGGCCCGCTGGGGACTGGCCACAAGACCGGGGACTGCTTTCCTGAGGAACAGCCTGACAGCCCGATGGCAGCGGGCCCACTGGGGCTGTCGCCCCTGGCACGGAGGCGTCTGCAGGCAGGAGCCCGGGTCATGCTGGCGCTGGCAACTTTCACCCCCACACGAAGAGTGACAGAGGCCTCTTCTCAGAGACCCTCAGTTTCCAAGACCACAGACAATGATGTCTCAGTCACTGCCCTCCTGAACCAGTAACTCTTACTCAAACGAAAAAGACATCTCTGATTTCTCATAACTCCCTAAAAATAAAATCACATACTTAATTCTCTGCTCTACTGAGCTCCACCTTGATTTTTAGTCAAATTATTCCCAGTTTGCTCACTGTTGAGGGGAAGTGTGTGGTGGAGGGGCGGGGAGGAGAAGTGGTTGAAAAATTCCTGCAAATGTCAGGTCAAGTTTAAACAGCTGACAGGACACTCCAAGTGGGAAAGACGCTAGAGACAGCGGAATGGACTATCTCTCGACTTCAACGCTCTGTTTAAGATCTCCTCCGTCCTTATTTACTGTGTCCACCTAATGAGCTTTGATTTGTGGCCAGAGGTTGCACTCAGCCAGCTGTACTCAACAACCACCAGGACACATGGCTTCCATCAAAGCTGCCGCACAGCTGTGAACTGGTTCAAGTGTTGACTGTCACACGACAGGGAGGGAAAGGCCTATTCTGGCATCAGAAGGAGTGACTGAGCAGGAACGCAGAGACCGTGTGAGGGCTAAGGTAGTGGGTTGAGCTTGGGAAACCGAACGTGATGCATTTGGCTGAGGCCGTCTCTCTCCATCCATCACCATGGCGGTCATTGTCAGGCTGACATCACAGAGGGCTAGCTGGGTCTTGAAGACCACTGGATGTCAGCCCACCAGGGTCAACCCCCGGCCCTCAGAGAAGCACATGGCTGTGAAACTCTTACAACAAGAATGAGTTGTGGTCCAACAAATGTTGGTGAGGATGTGGAGAAACAGACTTGTACTTTGCTGGGGGCCAAGTAAAATGGTACAGCTGTTGTGGGAAAGTTTGGCAATTCATCAAGAACTTAAACACAGAATTATCATATGATTCAGCAATTCCGAGGTATATAACCCCTAGGTATATAACCCCCAAAGAACTGAAAACATGTGCGTAACAGAATTTGTACATATGTGTCCACAGCAGCACTGTTCACAACAGCCAAAAGGGAGAAACAATTCAAATGTCCATCAACTAATGAATGAATAAAAAAATCGGTATTATCCATACAGTGCAATATTACTCAACCATAAAAAGGAATGATGTACTCATACCTACTACAGTGTGGATGAATCCCAAAAACATAATGCGAAGTGAAAGAAGTCAGTTACAAAAGGCCATATATTGTGTGATTCCACTGATAGGAAATATCCAGAATAGGCAAATCCCTATGGACAGAAAGCAAATTGGTGGACCCAGGGGTTAGAAGGAGGGAGAAGAGGGAAGGATGGCTCAAGGGGTATGGAGTTTCTTCTTGGAATGATGAAAAACTTTGGAATTAGAGGTGCACCTGAGTGGCTCAGTGGTTAAGCATCTGCCTTTAGCTTGGGTCAGGATCTCAGGGTCCCTGGATGGAGCCCCACATTGGGCTCTCTGCTCAGCGGGGAGTCTGCTTCTCTCTCCCCCTCTGCCTTTCCACCCCTCTCATGCTCTCTCTCTTGCTCACTGTCTCTCAAATAAATAAATACAATCTTTAAAAAAAAAAAAAAAGCTCTGGAATTAAGAGTAGTGATGGTTGGGTTGCACAACATTATGAACGTACTTAATGCCGCTGAACTGTACACTTAAAAATGATTCAAATGGTAATTTTATGCCTTGTGTATCTCGCCACTTGCACATACTAAAGAATTAGTCTTGGTCAATTATGTGCCCGCCCTACATCCAGCACCCTGCCTTTGTCCCTGTGCCTGCTGCTATTCACGTTTGACTGTTGCCCACGGCTTGTGCTTCTTGGACTCTATAGACCCAGACTCTATATAGCCTGGATGTTGCACCAGTGATTTCCAAGTACTGGGTTCCCAGTCTGGCCCTGGCCTCAGCACACTCATGTTAGGGTCTTCCACTCACATCTCATCCCAATGTACAACCAAGACAATGTGGTCATCACTTCAGCCTAATGTTACTGCTGCTAAGTCAATCTGGTTTTTAAAATTTATTTCTAAGTATAGTCTATTTTTTTATTCTGCTCATGACTTAAAAAATTAAAAATCATCAAGTTGCATGACAGCTATCCAGAAGTTCTGTCTGAATATTAATGGGCCATGGCGTCCCACTGCAACTGCTCAGAACTTCTCAGTTCATCTGTTGGTACCATTAAAAATTTTGAATGAGTTAACTAATTTTGACCACCTCCAGAAAGTAAGAAAATGCACGTTAAGCCAGTATGCATAAATTAGTAGACTATTAATATTGAAGTAGAATTTTTCCTATAATATTTAATTGATTGGCATGAGATTCAGTCAGCAAAGGAAAATGGTCTTCAAGGCATTTTTGTACACAGAATCCCATCAGATGCCTATTTTCAATGTCCAGATTCCCAGAGATTCTGATCCAGAAAGTTTCTATAAGGTCTTTTTGGCTTTTACATCTGATTCTTTAGTGTCTGCTTCAAACTATCCCATTATAAATTCCAACTTGTCCACAAACTTAGCCCTCCAGCCTTCTCAGAGCTATGACCCACAGGGTCCCTGTCCTGCTCCAACTGTCCCTAGAGAGTGATCAGATAGGAGAATGCACCAGAGGCAGTCTTGAGCCCTTAGCTCTCTTGTTTTCCTCTCTGAGACATTTAAAGCCAACTTCAAAATAATATTTCCAACTATCTTCACAACTTCTCTAGATATGCTCTGCTGTATCTTCCAACTTAACATTTCTAAGACTACACCGAAATCTGGAATCTTAGAAATGCCTCCCCCTTTTTTCCAAGGATACCAGCATTCTTCTAATTATTCAGATTCTTGGTGTTGTCTTTACTTTCCACTACTTTATCTCCCAGGCTCTACTCTTTGCTTTGGATCATCTCTCAGATACTTCTTTTTCTTTCTGGTCCCCATTTGGAAGAGTCTGACTTCTTCCCCAATTCAGTAGGCAGTTGCCAAGCTCAGATCCCAGACTAAAGCACTGCTGCTACTGTCATTTCCCCATCTTGATTGTCTTTCCTCATGGTTGCTACCCCATCTTTTCTCCCTAAATTAAGAACCTACACTACGTTTCAGTTTTCCATCCTGCTATTCAGGACTTTCTACAATTTGGCCCCACCGTACCACCCTATAAATCCTAAACAGCACCACCCTACCATATTACCTCCTCCCCACTACTTCTTGCCCTACCAATGGAGCAGACACATTCCTACCTCAGAGTTTCTGCTCTACTGTTGGCTTCTGAAGTACCCTCCCTCCTTGCTCTACTCTATCATTCGTTCAATCGATGTTATTGCTGCTACAGTGTGCTGGGACTAAGTGCTTAGGATACAGGGGTGGACAAAACAAAGATCCACTGGGCTATTTTGGGACATTTAGATTCTATTATTCTATAATCCATACCCATCCCATTCGTTGACATCCACTTCTAGCCCCACTTTCTCCAAAATGGCTTCATGATAACCCTAGGTATGTCCATTTCCCCTCTTCCTTTTAAACTGCTCATAGCATTTACTGTTGGCATCATACTCCTGCCTCATAATCATATACTGCCTTGTACTACTGTTCTTTGATTATTCCTTTAGGCTTATTTCAAGGAAACTCTTGAAGTTGTTTCACAGCAGGAACTGAGTTTGGTTTACTGCTATTCAAGTACCTAGCATGTTGCCTGCACATTTCCTAAGAATCATGTTGAGTACATGCCAGAAGCTCAGTAAGTATGTTTTCATGCAATTGTGCCTGAGTTCAACATAAAAGCCACCAACCTAATGGCTACCTTAGCAACTCTCGTCTACTCTTGGTTGGTTTCTTAAGGAGATGCCAAGAAACTCTCTCCCTACCACTCCCCCTGCCTCCCACGGGAGATATTTTGCAAACACAGAGTCCTGAGGTTAAAAGATGCCATAAGCCATATCCCCTCTTGGCAATTTGTAATGCATTTACTCATTTTATTATCATTTTCTGTTTTTCAGTATTGGAATGAACAACAAAGACAGAGCCCCTGTCTTCATCAAACCTAACCTACTAATATTTCTGAGAAGACCCTGGTACAGAGATTTTAGGTTTGTTTAACCATGTTTTCCCCAAACCATACTCATAACCCTCCACCCCTTTAAGAAGCACCTAACAACATTCCATGGACCACATGCTGGCCTTTGATGAGAGGGCCAGCAAATCAGGCTAAACCAAAGTTTTAGGTGAAAGATAAAGAACTGATCCTTTCATTTCATACTAGGAAACTTCACTCCCCCTCAAGCCTCCTCAAAGAACCCGATGTGTGTGCACTAACAGCTGTTCAAACTCATCCTTTAAAAAACACACTGTGGCTATGAGTAGGGTGGTCTCAATACGCACTGATTCTCCGGCAGTTAGCTTACGCTCTTCCCTCCCAGGCACCCAGAAATAACAACAATGGGAATGATAGAGTAAGAAGGTGGGGGAGTGAGTGGGCACAGACAAAGAGAGGTGGAGGCTGATGATTAGAAGTGCTGGTATAAGAGGCTCACTGCTTGTGGGTTGAAAAAGTCTTGTTAATGGGGTTAGAATTAGAATTGGAGCAAAGCTAATGGCTCAGAGAGGCAGAGAACCTGTGGAGGAGGAGGAGGAGGAGGAAGGAGTGGGGGAACACAGTCGAGCAGGACCAGGAACATACTGTAACGAGGGAACGCATAGGGAGGGAGAGGTGGGAGGCTGTTGGGAAGAGCAGAATTCTTTCCCTGACATTTTATTACTCTACCATTTTGCTTTAAAGGCAGAGACCATATGCTTTCCATACTTCAGGAGGAGATGGGTAGATTCTAAAATGGACACATTTACCCACCTGGATAAGAAGATGGGGGCTATGTTAAGATGAGAGAGGGAAGGGGTGGGGAAAGGGAAAGATGGAGGGAGGAAGGAAGGAAGGCAGATGGGAGCAAAAAAAGGAGAAGAGGGAAGGAGGGAGAAATGAAGACTTATCCAAAGGCACATGTTTTAGAAAACTCAAAATTAGAGGGTTTAAGGTCCCTAAAGTCCCTTCCTACTTGAAGAGGACAACTGATTATGGGATGGTATCTGGCAGACCTTTTCAGGATCCACACCTGAGGAAAGTTAATCCTCCAGTGCCCATCACCCTCCCATCATGCCCCTCTTCCCCCTTTAGACCTCTCCAGCCCAGGAGCTGTACAACCATACTGATGTCACCCCAGGCATGCTGCACCTCCAGTTCAGAGCCTGTGCCTACTCCTTCACAGTCGGTTTCGTGCATCTGCTGAGCTCTGGGGTGTCCCCTTACTCAGCACCTCCCTGGGCTGAAAGGGCAGCCTGACCCCAACTCCATATCTACTGGGAAGACTTTCAGGTGCTGCTCTTCCTACAGTGGCTGAACATGGCTTAGGGTGGATGGCCTTCCAAGGTGTTGGGATTGTTCACAGAAAACAAAATTTGTCAAGCCCTTGCTAAGTGTCAGGTTCAGAGAAGATATAAAATTCAAACGAGTTGAAGGTTCTGGTTCAAGATGGTGAGGTAGGAAGACCCTGAACTCATCTCCCACAGACATACCAGATCTACAGCTATTTCTATGAAACACTTTCCTGAAAACCAACCAACCAACCAACCAACCAACCAACAAACAAACACCCTAAAAATGGGCAGAGCAACAAGCCCATCATACCAGGCAAACCACACAGGGAGGAAAGGCTGAAACAAAGTCTTGCCATAAACCCCACTCCCAGTGCAGTGACCCACAACTGGGAGGGAACTGAAAAGAGCCTCTCCTTGAGGAGCAAAGGGTTTGTAACTCACATTAGTCACCCAAACTTTTAAGACCGGCACCTGAAAGATAAGTCCTCCCCCAGAATTTAGCTTTGAAGACCATTGGGGCTCATGCCCACAAGACCCACGGGCCTGTGGTGATCTGAGGAAAGGCTCCTTACAGGCGGGTGCCCAGCCCCACACACCCCGGGACTCTGTAAAAGCTGCCCTTTGAAAAGCATCCAGACTTTACATGGAAGAGACTCATTTCTTAATTTTAAAGCGTTGGTCTGAGGGGAAGGGGCCTCTTGGGATCCTCTCCAGGAACAGAGGCTGGTGGGCACCATCTTCTACACCCTCCCTCTGTCTTTCCAAAGCCAGCATGTGCTCTCTTCTCCACACAAGCTCTGCCCCTTTCCCCTTTTTCTTCTTTTTTTTTCCTTTTCTTTTCCTCTCTCTCTCCCCCTCTTTTTTTTTTTTTTTTTTTTTTGGTAAGTGCCATCTTTGCACTGGCCCTTGGCTGTACTTCAGAGCACCAGTATCTCCCAGAGCAGAGGTTCTACCTATGTCTGATGTCCCAGGTTTTATAGATGGGGACCCTGTTTTTGTGGCTGCCGCCCAGAGGCTTCCCAGTTCCCTGGCTTTGGTGGCCAGAGGGGCTGGTGTTCCTGCATCCCAGGGGACTGACAATTGGTGAGACCATTCTGGGCTGGCTACCACCCCAGGACACTGTGCAGACTGAAGAACATGCTTAGTCTTTTTGAGAAAGAGACCAGTTTGCTTGTCTAGGAGCTTGGCCTCAGGGGCAGGCTTCTCTTTTTTTGCTCTGTTTTGTTTTATTTTTTTTTTTTCAGGTTCCAGTTTGACACATTTATAAGGGCCCATAGCAGAGCCCTCAGGGAGCTAAGGCTGGTAAATGCAATCTACTTTACTCCACCTTGCTGCTATCTTACACAAGGGAGTTCATACCCTTCTCTGGGCCCTCATTTTTGTGGCTGCTACCAGGGGATGCCTCTGTATCACCTGGCTCTGGTGGCCCCCAGAGCTTATGCTCATGGGTCCCATAACACTATAATAAATGGAGAAAGAAGTCTTAAACAGATATAACCCCCAGGGCACAGCAAGAGGCAAAAGACTTAGAAGCTCAGTCTTTCTGGAAAGAAGCCTATTAGCTTATCATCATAGGTGCAGCCTGAGGGGCAGGCTCCTAATTAAACACACATCTAAGGGCTGACTGTTAAACTTTCCTAAAACCTTGGAGGGTGGGTACTATCTTTGCACTCCCCTTGCCATGCACTACGACACCAATAACCCTCAGAGGGGAGCTTGTTACATGCCTGGTACCCAGTTTTTGCATCTAGTGACCTATTTTTTGTGGCTGCTACTCAGAAGATATCCCTTGATTGCCTGGCCCTGACAGCCAGGGGACTTGCATTTCTAGATCCCATGGACTGTAACAATCAGAGAGACTATTCTTGGCAGGCAGTCACCCTGGAGTGCCGCACAGATAGCAGACTGAAACATACCCCCAGCCTTTCCGTGAAAGAGGTCTGCTTGCTAGTCCTGGAGCTTTGGCTTTAGTGACTGGCTGCAGGTTCCACATATACCTAGAGGCTATAGAGGTGCTCTCAGGGAATGTCAACCAGGAACACCATCTTTGCACTCTTCCTCTGCTTCACTATAGCTCATCAGCATTTCACAGAAAAAAAAAAAAAACTTGTATACTCATCTGGAGCCTCAGTTTTGTGACTGCTGCACAGGGACACATCCAGGTCAGTTCATTCTGGGGCTTACATTTGCAGTCTTATCACACTGTATATATTTGCATTCTTTAAAATCTGTTGTCTGACAATCTAGCTTCTAATCAGCCTGAAATTAGGTACTGGCTGAGATCCTCATCTTTGGGACTTGGATGGGTCTTAGCACAACCTCAAATACTGGGGACTATTAAAAACAAAATGATATTGGGATGTTCACAAAAATTTTCATAGACAATCAAGAACTGGGGCAGGGTTGAAGAATAAGGTTCATTTCTTTCAACTGGCCACCCCTTTAAGAGTTGGAGAGGTAGCTCTTCAAGAAAAACAGAATATTAAAAAGATTGAAAAAGAAGTCATAGAACTGAAGGACACAATAACTGAACTGAAAAATAAACCAGAGGGGTTCAATAGCAGACTAATGAAGCAGAGGAAAAGACCAGTAAACTTGATGACAGGGCAGAGGATTTCACACAGACAGAGGAGCAAAAAGAAAAAAAGAATGAGAAAATGTGAAGATAGCTTAAGGGACTTATTGGACAACATTAAATGAACTGACATTCACATTATAGGAATCCCAGAAAAAGAAGAGAGAGTGAAAGAGGCAGAAAACTTATTTGAAGAAATAATGGCTGAAAACTTCCCAAGTCTTGGGGGGAAAAGCAGGCAAACAGATCCAGGAATCCCAGAGAGTTTCAAATAAGATGAACCCAAAGGAACTCAGTACATATCATGGTGGTAATGTCAAAAGTTAAAGGAGAGATTCTTAGAAGTGGCAAGAGAAACACAACTTGTTATATACATGGGAACCCCCATAAGACACACAGCAGATTTTTCAGCAGAAACTTTACAGACCAGAAGACAGCAGCATGATATATTCAAAGTACTGAAAGAAAAAAATTTGCAGCCAAGAGTACTGCACCTGATAAAGTTATCATTCACAATTGAAGAAGAGATCATCTTCCAGACAAGCTAAAGCTAAAGGAGTTCATAACCACTAAACCAGCCTTATAAGAAATGTTAAAGGGACTATTTTAAGCTGAAAAGGTGCCAATTAGTAACAAAAACACATATGAAATTATAAATCTCACTGGTAAAGTTAAATATATAATAAAGGTAATGAGTTAATCACTTATAAAGTTAGTATAAAGGTTAAAAGACAAAGTAGTAAAAATAACTGTAACTACAATAATTACAAAAAGATGTAAAATGTGACATCAAAAACATAAAATATATTGGTGGGGGAGAAAAGATGTAGAGCTTTAGAATGTATTCAAACTTAAGTTGTTATCAACTTAAAATAGACTATTTATATGAAAGCCTCACGGTAATAAATAAGTAAAACCCCACAGTAGATAAACAAAAAATGAGAAAGGAATCTAAGTTTATCACTAAATAAAGTCACAAAACCACAAAGGAAGAGAGCAAGAGAAGAAGAAAGAGAGGAACTACAAAACATCCAAAAAACATTAATAAATCAATAATTGCTTTAAATGTAAATATACGAAGTTCTTCCAGAAGATACAGACTGGCTGAATGGAGCAAGGAAACAAGACCCATTTATATGCTGCCCATAGGAAACTCACTTCAGGTGTAAGGACATACACAGATTGAAAGTGAAGGACAGAAAAAGATATTCCATGCACGTGAAAACCAAAAGAAAATGAAGGTAACTATACTCATATCGGAAAAAAACTTCAAATCAAAAACCATAATAAGAGACAAAGAAGAACATTACATATTGATAAAAGGGTCAAGCAAGAGACACAGCATTTGTAAATATTTATGCATCCAACATAGTAACACTGTAATATATAAAGCAAATATTAATAGACTTAATGGGAGAAATAGACAATGATACAATAATAGTAGGGGACTTAAATTCCCCACTTACATCAATGGATAAATTATCCAGACAGAAAATCAATAAGAAAACATCAGTTTTAAAAGACACATTAGATCAGATGGTCTTCACAGAACATTACATCTCAAAACAACAGAATACACATTCTTCTTAAGTACAAATAAAACATTTCCCAGGACAGATCACATGTTAGGCCAGAAAACAAGTTGTAACATTTTAAAAGACTGAAATCGCAGCAAGCATCTTTTCTGACCACAATGGCATGAAACTAGAAACGAATTACAAAAAGAAAATGGAAAATTCATTGGAAAGTAAGGAGAGACTAACTTGTCACTGAACAACCAATGGGTCAACCCATAGGTCAAAAAAACCCAAAAACCAAAAACCAAAGACCAAACCAAAAAACCTTGAGACAAATGAAAATGGAAATACAACATACCAAAACTCATGGGATGAAGGTAAAGCAGTTCTAAGAGGGAAGTTCAAGAAACAAGAAAAATCTCAAACAACCTAACCTTATACCTCAAGGAACTACAAAAAGAAGGACAAAGTTAGTAGAAGGGAGGAAATAACAAAGATCAGAATAGAAATAAAGACAAGGATGCCCATTCCTGTCACTTTTATTCAACACAATACTAGCAGCCCAGTCAGAGCAATCAGGCAAGAAAAAGAAATAAACAGCATCCAAATTGGTAAGGAAAAAGTACAAATGTTACTATTTGCAGATGACATGATACTACACACAGAAAACCTTAAAAACTGTTAGAATTAGTAAATGAATTGAGTAAAGCTTCAGGATACAAAATGTGCAGAAATCTGATATGTTTCTATTCACTAATAACAAACTATCAGAAAAGGAAACTTAAAAAACAATCCCATTTACAACTATATTAAAAAAGAATAAAATATCTAGGAATAAATTCCTAGGTCTAGGTCTAGGTCTAGGAAAGACCTGTACACTGAAAACTGTACGACACTGATGAAATAAATTGAAGACACAAATAAATGTGAAGATAGTTTATGCTCATGGATCGAAGGAATCAATACTGTGAAAATGTCTGCACTATCCAGAGCAATCTTCAGATTCAATAAATCTCGATCAGAATTCCAATGGTGGGGCGCCTGGGTGGCTCAGTGGGTTAAGGCCTCTGCCTTCGGCTCGGGTCATGATCCCAGGGTCCTGGGATGGAGCCCTGCATCAGGCTCTCTGCTCAGCGGGGAGCCTGCTTTCTCTTCTCTCTCTGCCTGCCTCTCTGCCTACTTGTGATCTCTATCTGTCAAATAAATAAATAAAATCTTAAAAAAAAAAAAAGAATTCCAATGGCATTTTTCACAGAAATAGAACAAATAATTCTGAAATTTGTTTGGAAACAAAAAGGTCCTGAAGAGCCAAATCAATCTTGAGAAAGAAGAACAAAGCTGCAGGCATCACACTCCCTGATTTCAAACTATATTATGAAGCTACAGCAATCAAAACATTGTGGTACTAGATTAAAAACAGACAAATAGATCAAGAAATAGAATAGAGAGCCCTGAACTAGACCCACACATATATGGTCAATTAATTTATGATAAAGGAGACAAAAATATACAATGGGGCAAAGACAGTCTCTTTAATAAATGGTGTTGAGAAAATTGGGCAATAATATTCAAAAGAATGAAACTGGACTAGTATTCACACCACACACACAAAATAACTCAAAATAGATTAAAGACCTGACTATAAGACCTGAAACCATCCTTGAGGGAAACATAGGCAGTAAGCTCCTTGACACTGGTATTGGTGATGGTTTTTTGGACTTGACACCAAAAGCAAAAACAAACAAGTGGGTTGGTATCAAACTAAAAAGCTTCTGCACAGTGAAGGAAACCATAAACAAAATGAAAAGACAACCCACTAAATGGGAGAAAATATTTGCAAACCTTATATCTGATAAGGAGTTTATGTCCAATATATATTAAAAAAAAATCCTGCAACTCAATGGCAAAAAAATAAATATTTTAAAACGATTTTTAAAAATCCAATGAAGAAATGGGCAGCAGATCTGAATAGACATTTTTCTGAAGAAGACATAGATACATGAAAAGATGCTCCAACATCACTAAACATCAGAGAAATACATTTTTTAAAAGATTTTATTTATTTGACAGAGAGAGAGAGAGAGCACAAGCAGGGGAGCAGCAGACAGAGGGAGAGGTCAAAGAAAACTCTCCACAAAGTACAGAGCCCCAAGCAGCGCTCAATCCCAGAACCCTGGGATCATGACCTGAGCTGAAGGCAGACACTTAACCGACTGAGCCAGCCGGGTGCCCCCATGAGAGAAATACAAATCAAAACCACGACGAGATACCACTTCACACCTGTTAGTATGGTTTTTATTAAAAAGACAAGAAATAACAAGTGTTGGCAAGGATATGAAGAAAAGGGAATCCTTGTGCACTGTTGGTGGGAATGTAAGTCGGTGCAGCCGCTGTGGAAAACAGCATGTGGGTTCTTCAGAAAATTAAAAATAGAAGCACCGTAAGATCCAGCAATTCCACTTCTGGATATTTATCCGAAGAAAATAAAAACAAGAACTTGAAAAGACATATGCACCCACCCCCACATTCATTGCAGCATTATTTATAATGGCCTGGATATGGAAGCATCTAAGGGTCCATCAGTGGGTAAAGGAAATGTGGTATTTATATACAAAAATCTAGTATTCAGCCATTAAAAAAAAGAATGAAGTCTTGTCATTTGCAAGAACATGACTAGACCTTGAGGGTATTATGCCGAGTGAAATAAGTCGGACAGAGAAAGGCAAATTCTGTGTGATCGAACTTATATGTGGACTCTAAGAACAAAAAGAGGAAAAACAAAAAACAAATGCATGGATACAAAGAACAGATCAGTGGTTGCTGGAGGTGGAGGGGTGAGGGGTGGGAGGCAAAATGGGGGAAGGGAGTCAAAAGGTACAAACTTCCAGTTACGAGATAAGTGAGCCATGGGGATGTAACGTATAGCACTGTGACTCTAGTTAGTAACACCGTATTGCATATCTGAAAGTTGCTAAGAGTAAATCTTAAAAAGTTCTCATTACAAGAAAAAAAATGTGCAGCTGTGCCTGGTGAGGGACGCTAACTAGGCTGGCTGGGATGGCCATTCCACAGGACGTTCAAGTACTGAATCCCTGTGCCGAACACCTGAAGCTAATATAGGATACTGCATGTCAATTTTACTTCAATAACAATAAATTAAAAAAAATACAAACGAGTCAAGGTCTAGGCCCTCAAAGCATTTAGAGTCTAGTGCGGTCCAGCGCAGAGGAGGCACCCTGCAGGCATCCCTGGGAACAATGCCCGTGAACTCAGAGCGCTTCTGGGCAGGGCTGCCAGCAGAATCCGGGAGAAACTCACAAAACAGATGGGCCTCCGGCCTGCGCTGTGACTGCTGTGGGCAGAAGGGACCAGACACGCGGAATGAATTAGACAGACAGACAGGAGCTGGAATTAACAGAGTAATAAAAACAAGAGTTAATTCACCTCAGAAGCCGGGGGAGCACTTTATAGGGCATGAGGCTGGGCTGACAAGCTCCAGCTACCTCCTCCTGACTTGGGACCCACAGAACAACAGCCCAGCACAGCGGGCAGCAACGTGGGAAGGAAAAGGACAGACTTAGGGCTGACCTCCTAGGTGGTGAATCACAGCCTGGACACAGACATTCTCTCTGATGTGCTGGCTGGGTTGAACTGATTAAAAAAACCAACCACCTTGACCATTCTCTTCCATTTTGAGACTTGTCCTTGAGAATGTGCTGAGTATCCCCTCAGCCAAAAAGCTCTTTGCCCCTGGGAACCACCATTAACATATTCTTAATACACTGTATGTTGGCTCTTGTTGGCTCTGACTTGACACAAAATTAAATTCTACAATGCATGCCGCCATCGTGCTTTGCTTTTCTCTCTTCATATTCGCTTCAGGAACTGGATTACTCATTGATTTGGAAGTTCTTCCAATGGCTGCCCCAGGGCATTGCTCGGTTACCCAGCATGGCCACCCTGCTCCACTGACTAGGAAGGAGTGGCTCCCCCAAGTGTAAGGCAGTACCCCACCTCCCACCACGCTTGCTATGGTGGAGACAGCCAGCACCCAAGGTCACAAGCCAGCAGAGGCATGGGCGTTCTCATCCTGGACTTTAGATCTTCAGGAAAGATGTTTAGACGAGGAGTAGTTTAGAGAGCTCTCAGCAGATGGGGAGCACAGAGAGGCCAGAAGCAGAACAGGACCTCCAGGGTTGCGTGGCAGTGCCATGCATGCTGAGCCAGATCCGTGTGCCTCCAGATCATCCCTGGAAACAACCCTGGCTGTCACCCAGCAGTCTACCTGGACTGCCCCCTTGCATTCCCCAATCTCCCACTGGCTCCTTGGGGTGCCCGATATCCTTACATTCTTCTATCCAATAAATTATTTTTACGCTTCGAGCATCCAAAGAAGCTCTGTTACTCCACCAAGCCCTAGAGTGGTCCCCAGAGCTGACCTGGCCACGGCCGCATAAAGGCCACAGGACCCTATATGGGCCCCAGGGAATGGCTGGTCAGCAGCAGTGTGAGTCTTTCCAAGCTCCTCTCTCTCTTCATTTTATTTAATTATTCTCCAAATAGTGATGAATAATAAAACTGGTCGGTAGTTGCGGGGGATGCGGTGGCGAATGACCTGGAACAGTCTTTCCCCTTAGTGGGCTGACAGCCTTTCTGTGTGTACAACTGGTCTTTACAAAAATCCTGGATTTTCTCAATCCCATCTTAAGTTTGGCTTCATTCTCAAAGGGGTCTTATGTCATTGGTAGAAAGCACATGACCTTAAGCCCTGCACAGACACACAGAGATGCACTCCGGGTCCTGAAGACCCCCAGCCACCTGTCCCCACAGTGCTTCACCTGCACCCACCTCCTTTTACTGCTGGCTTTGCCTCTCCCCATTAGAATTAAGCTCTTCTGTGTCCCATTCCTCTACAGCCCTGGGCTCCTCTGGAAGTCTAAATTATAGCCAATAGCACACCAGAGGCCAGGAATTTGATACTCGAAGCTTTTTAAGAAATCTGAAGGTGGGGCACCTGGGGGGCTGAGTTGGTTCAGAGGCTGCCTTCAGATCAGGTCATGA
The DNA here is from genome assembly GCF_010015895.1 of Lontra canadensis. Taxonomy (NCBI): domain Eukaryota; kingdom Metazoa; phylum Chordata; class Mammalia; order Carnivora; family Mustelidae; genus Lontra; species Lontra canadensis. The sequence goes on from NW_022631339.1 coordinate 58,999, forward strand.
TCCCAGTGACCTGGGATTGAGCCCCATGTCAGGCTCCCTGATCAGCAAGGAATCTGTTTCTCCCTCTCCTTCTCCTCCTGTCCCATCCCGGCTTGTGCTCTCTCTCTCTCTCAAATAACTAAATAAAATCTTAAGAAAAAAATCTGAAGATAACAGCCTTCCATAGCTAATACCTAGAACCCCCAAATTTGGCCATATTTCTTGGAATAGCAGTCCAAGTAGGAAGTTGTGTACGGCCACGTTGAATTCTTTTTTTTTTAAGATTTTTAAAATTAATTAATTAATTAATTAATTTGACAGAGAGAGAGAGAGAGAGAGAGACAGCAAGAGCAGGAACATAAGCAAGGGGAGTTGGAGAGGGAGAAGCAGGCTTCGCGTCGAGCAGGGAGCCCGATGCGGGGCTCGATACCAGGACCGTGTGATCATGACCTGAGCTGAAGGCAGACACTTAATGACTGAGCCACCCAGACGTCCCAGCCCCCTTGAATTCTTAAGAGCAATGGGTATTCCTGTGTGCTCAGCCCATCCTGACCCTCCCCACCTCGCTGCACAGCCGGCTCAGGCTATCTCCTCAGCTGCTGATACCGACACTCAGAAGTTGCCAGTCCATCACACAGACAGCCTGGCAAGTTGTTTCTGACAAAGAGGGGTACAGTTCCCCTTCCAAGTGAAGCTGTCATGCACATTAGGTTCGGTCCTTTTTAAGAATGTCTATATTGAGAGAATAAAGCCTGTTAACGTCTGTTGTCTCTTGTCCATTTTCCCCTGCAAAAATATACAACACACACCACCTAAAGATTTAAAAAAAAAAAAAAAGGGTTATAGACAGCTCAGGTCTACGGCGGCGCGCACGTGGAGCCTCCAGGACCGAGGAGGGCTCCTAAGAAGAAAGAGAAGCAGAATACAGCTGTCTGACCAGCTCTGCTGCCAGCAGCGTTTACACAAAATAGGGTATCCTGTGCGCAGCAGCGCTTTCCCCAAAATGCGGGTCAAATGGCCACTGGAGGGGTCCAAAGAAAGTTCTTCGGGCTTAACGTTTCTGTTTCTGCCCCAACTCCTTCTCCTGTCATAATCTGCTCCCGTCTACAACAGAAACAAATAAACAACACCCAGAAATGGTAGTCGAAGCGAGGAAGTTCAGAACCCAACACAAATGAGGAGCTGTTTATCCTGGATGATGAGCTAGACCGCAGGTTCTGAAGGCCCGCGGTCTGCCCAGCGGGTTGGGCCTGGGAAGCCTCCGGGGACGGCCGGGGGTGCTGCCGCCCTGTCATTGACGGTACTGCCTGTAATTTTCAAGCGGGACGCCCCACGTCACACAACACCAACATCCTTCTCTGCGCTTTTTGTAACATAATGCCGAGTTTTTGCTGAACGAGCCCTCACTTGTCCAAGCCTCAGGTAGTCTGTTGTGTAACATATGTAGATTGGGATTTTTATTGACTTTTGAAACACTGCAAATGTTGTTCAAGGAGGAGTTTGGTGTCATGTCACAGAAACACTGAAATCATCCATTGCAAACACTGGAAGGGCCTTTTGTGGCTTTGTAATTTAACCTAGTCATCTATCAGCCACGGAAATGAGGCCAGGAGAAGTAAGTATCCCATTTAAGTTTATTCAGATCTTTCCAGAAAGAGTCATAAGCAGAATCCAGGCTCTCTGACTGCTGAACCAGAGCTCTTTTCACTTGGAGGGACCAAAGTACAAGATTTAATTTTTTTTCAATGCATGCGCTATTGGCCATCGTAAAAGAAAATGAGGAAAAGTTACTTAAAATACAGAAAGAAGCCAGAAGCCTGATGATAACCAATTAAGTTAACACATCCTCCCAATTAAGCCATCTATACAGATCTGTGGAACTTGAGTTCCTTTGCTCATCTTCCAGTAGAATTCCTAATAAGCTGCTGGGTGCCCCAAGGGTGAAGAAAGAGCAAAAAAAAAAGACAACCAAGAACCTTGAAAGTCCAGTCTCGGACCTCGGAACCCCCCCCCCCCCACACATACACACACACTATGGCTCAGGCACAAATGGATGCCCAAGGGCCTCCCTCTCCTCCAGGCCTGTGGCTGCAGGGGGCACTGGACCCCCTCATCCCTGCAGTCCACAAAAGGATGGAGCGGGGAGCCTCACCTCCCTAACAGCTGTCCCCTCCTGAGGACAGCATGCGGGTCGATGACCGACGGGCTGGCAAGGGCTGCCAGCAAAGGCTGAAAGCTACCGCATTAAGCACAACATCATTATTATTAAACTGACAATTTAAAACCAATTATGCTTTGCAGAAGACTGTGGCTTCCATTTAAACCGCTCCTGGAGGAAAATAAAGAGCCCGTGAGACAGAGTTCAAGGCAAGCTATAGAAGTGCTTATGCCACCCGAAGCTGGGATTCAAGCACAAATTAATAATCACAACCCTGGGGTTCCCCCTCAGAGGGAAGCAGAACAATGGAAAGCAAATGCTGGAGAAGAAAAACAAGATGCAAACATCCTCCTTTTACCAAAAAGCAGTTAGATATCCTGGAGATTTCAAAATAAATTTACTTACTTCCCTCAGAGGGGGAAAGCCTGTCATGTAAATCAGAGGTCTGAGCTAGCAGCCAGGCTCTCCCAGCAGTGCCTGAATCACTTGCTAACATCTAGAAATTAGGATTTTCCATGTAAAGAGTCCGGGGCTGCAGCTTCTCCTGACAAAGCACATTAGCCAGAAACACTGTGGCAAGGACTGTTGAGAACCACCTACTGTTTCCTGGCACAGAACCTATCCCCGTGGCATCCTATCGTCCTACAAAGGGTCAGAAAGAAAGTGAAAATGTTCTTAGAACAGCATCTCCATCCAAAATCTTCTCCTACTTGTCCCCCTTCATTGAATTGTGGTCTCCATCTGACATATTTTATTTGATTGTTGGATTCCTATCCGACATTTCCTTTAGGAAATAAGCATCCTGCAGCTGCTGAAAGGATCAGTCATAAAGAAAGTCAATTGCAATTTGAATAATATTTATCAAGTGTCTACTGGGTTCAAGAGACTGCACTGGGCCTTGGGGGAGGAACAAAGATAATGAAGTCCCATCATTTCACTGTGGGCATTCCAGCTCAAAAGACTGGGTAAAACCTTGGAGAATATGATGTCATTAGAAAGGCATAAACCACTATGGGGTTCAGAAGAGGCAGAAACCACATCTGGCTAGGACATCAGGAAGAACTCCATGGAAGAAACAGCATTTGGAATGGGTTTCCAGGAAGGGGTTTTTTGAAAAGCAAGAGAGATCGGCACAAGGTGAGCCTTTGCCAAGGCAGAGAAGCACCAGGGTGTGTGGGGAACAGGGACTAACCCTTCCCCAAAGAGGTACAAACTTGGAAAGAGAGGAGTTGGGGTGCTGAACTTCTGCATTCTGTTTCCACCTCCTCTCCCTGGCCCAAATCCTGCGGACACAGAGGTGGCATCTTAACTCCCAGAGCCCACCCTCACGGTCTTTTGCAAAGGAATGCCCAACCCCCACCCTCTGCCTCGAGAAGCTGATGCCGCAGAATGGGGTTCAGGTTCTATGTTAGCAATCAGCAGGGCTAGCTGCTTGTGAAGACTGTTACTTAGTGCAGCACCCACCAGGAGCCAGGCCCCTCCTGGGGCTTGGCCCCCAGTATGCAGCAGGCTCCCTGCCCTCATCAGAAGGAAACTGACAAGCAGAAAATGAGCAGCAGCGAGGTCTCGCATCATCTGTCCAGCCAGTTGCTTATGTAAAAACCCTTGGAATTCAGACTTCACTTCCCATTGCATCCATCCTCAAAACCCACAGTCTCTGCTATCAGAATGTATCCCGAGTCCAAATTCTTCTCGCTCTCAGCACTGATGTCATCTCACCCCAAGTGCCCTAGACCCGGGCCACTGCGAGAGCCTTCCCACGGGCCTCCCTGTTTCTGTCCTAACCACCCCCCACTCTGGGGGACAATTATCCATGCAGGAGGAAAGGTCAGTTTGCTCCCGCCACTCTTCTACTCAGGACATCAAATAGCATCCCACTGTACTTGGAGTAAAAGCTGGAGTCTTCACAGTGGCCTTCCGAGGGCCGCACAACCTTAGCCTTGACCACCTGTTCCCCTCATCTGCCACCCCACTCTCTTCACTCCGGCCACAGTCATTCGAGGGTTTGCCCAGGGCCTCCCAAGTGCCCGGCAGTCCCTGGTGCTAGGAACACACGAGGAACAGTGACCATAGGGACAGGGTCTTTGTCTACTTTGTCCCCTGCAGGGTCCACCGCCTTTGGACAAGTGTTTGGCACATCACGACTGCTCACTCTTTGCTGAATGACTGAAAGAGGGGTGGACTGAAGGGCCCTGCCCACACGAGCCAGCAGAATTCAGAAAAAGAGGAACCAGGGCTGAGCTGCAGGAGGCAAAGAGGGGACTTGGGAACGAGCCAGGCTCCAAGGACCACCTGCAACAGAGGTAAAGATGGACAGGAGCAAAGTCCTTTGTCGGTGGGAGAAAAGTATAGAAGTGGGACCTGGGGTGGCAGGGGCTGGAGAGGACAAACCGGCCCATGTGAGCCCCAAGGTCAGTTCCTGGCAGGGCTCTTGGCTGAAGTTGAAGTTGCACAGGAAGGGCAGGACGGGCTGTCCTGGTGTCCAAAAGCCAGTTGCTTTAAAAGTCACCTGCATGGACAGCACTCCATCTCCAGAAATCCTGATTCAGTGAGCCTGGGGTACAGCCCGAGAATCTGTATCTCTAAAAGGTTTGGGAACCATTGTACTGAGAATCCTGGAATCCTAAAAAGAGAGCAAAACATCAGAGCAGGATGCCAATTTTCTAAGGCAGTCTTATCTTCTCATCCTGGCTGAGAACCTCTCATACAACAAGGGAGACAGCGCTGGCTTAGCTGGGGGAACCCTGAGGGTGGAGAAAGCCTGTGGGGCCTGGGGACACTTAGGGGAGGACCCAAGGGACTGTGGGTGCGCAGCAAGAAGACAGAGATGGTGGGTCCACACAGTCACCCTCCCAACTCTTGAATCAGCCGGACGTGATGGAGACAGACGTTTGGCCCAGATTTACTGCCAAGCTAATTTCTTAACCCCTCTAGCTTCATTTTCTCATTCACTCACCTACCCTACTCATGGAAAACAAACAAAAGTCAGTGGGCCTACTAGGTGTCACTGATCCAAACCAAGAGATAAAACATCATTCCTGGTACTCAGGTATATTCAGTTCCTGCAGGAGACAGATAAGCAAGGGAACAACAGCCTAACAGGGAAACCCTGCCTCACAGAGTTGTCACAAGGATTTAAAGAGAGAACAGAAGTTGAGGGCCCCCTATAAAATGGAGTCAACAAAGTCACTTCCACCTTGCTTGCTTAGGGCTGCCCTAATTTCATTAAGTGCTGACAAGGGACGGGTGCCTACAAGATCAGAGTTCTTCTAATCGCTATTCCATGCCTGAGCGCCATTGTCTTAGAGGCCGTGCTGGAGAGAGATAAAGAATAGGACAGTCGGCCCACAGCAGACATTCCCAGGAGCAGAGAGCCCAGCCCCACTGGAATTACGAGGCACAGATAACCTAAAACCTTCTCTAAGTCTTTGGTTTCAACCTCCACCCTAACCAAGCGTGTCTTCAGAGCTGCTGATGAGCAGCAAAGTGCAGAGATTTAAATTTCATCTCCTTTTAATTTCCCTACACACCTCCTGCCAGGAATGCCTACAAGCAGGTTACAGCCTACCCAGAAATATGACCAGAAGGCAGGCAGCAGGACAGAAACGTTGCAGATTCTCCTGCGAGGGGAAGTCAGAAAGACCCAGAGCCCCCTCTGCAGAGCAGCCCCGGGGTCAGAGGCCAGGAGGAAGGGAAAGCACCAGGAGCCCTGTGCACTCTGGGCCTTATTTTGGGTTTAATCGGAGCAACTTTGGTTCTGTATGTCAGGAATATGTGCTATGTTTTGGAAAGGGGGAACCATTTCTAAAACACTTTGATGGCCACTGAGCTGGTCCACCTCCCATTTTACAGATGAAGAAAGGTGTGCGGGAGGGAAAGTGACGTGTTCACAGTCATGCAGACCATTTGCGACACAGTCAGGTCTCAAATCCACATGTTGTGATTTATGTTGGCAACTAAACAACAGCAACAACGCCGAAAATGAAGATATGGTGGCAGGCCAAGGACATCGCTTGTCTGATCACATAACTCGATACTCAGTCTGGGAAATGGGACTTGCTCTTCTATCGGCAGAGAGAGGTCTGAGCAAGGTCAGCAAGCTTACCAGGAATAGAGCCGACCAGACCAGACATTTCCAGAAGCGATCTCTGCAGCCAAGAGTCAGCCTCCCATTGCATCATTTCAAATTTGTGATTTCAGACCCATACAACCTGAGTTTATTCACGATAATCTAAGGAATGGGAAGGCCTTCTTGGGAATAAGATCTAGACTTTTGACGACAAAAACAAAACAAAACAAAACATACCTACGGAATGTCAACTCTCTCCGGCTCAGCAAACAGACCTGTACCGTCATTCACAGTTGGCTCGCAGGCCCTGCTCTGGGGTACAGAATGATGGCCAGCAGGTCTAGGGGCAGGCTGCCAGGGCTGGGTTTTCGGGAAGCCGAAACCAGGCTGCATAGCCATTCATGCCACCGGGAGTGGAAGGGAAACCCTGGCATTTGGAGAAAGAGAACTGGTAGATGCATTTGGTGGTTCTGCCTTCAGGGGAGGGGAAGCCAACACTGAACCTGCCCCAGATACCTGCCAGCCTCGCCAGAAAAGTCACCAAGCTGTGGAGCTCTCGCCGTGAGCCCCTCTGCACAGCACAGGTGTTGATGACAAAAAGAGGCAGGTGCTTGGGTCACTCTTCGTCAGGTGGGAGAGCTAAGACAAACACGTCCCAACCCAAAGGCTCCCCAGAAAGAGCACAGGGCACATTAGAAGGGGGAGATTTTCCTCAAGTGGCCCCTAGATTTCAGGGAAGCACATATAGGAGGGAACACCTTTCCATTTGAGCGTTGTCTGCAACAAACGAAGCGTCATAGGTCCTCGTTTACTCCTAGGGCAACAGCAACCCCTTGCACTCTCAAAGGTATCCTGATTTGATTAAAAAAATCCTATGGTCACTCTGTCACAGAGCCCGTTACCACACACCTCTCCAAGTGTGATCATTTAAAATGCCATTTTGTGAGCACAATCCCTTGTGTTTGCCAAGGACGGCAAACAGCTGGCGGACCTGCCCCTCTCCCACTCCTATCCCCTTGACAGACATCGTTATTGGATCACACACAGCCTTCCTTCTCCCTGATCTGAGACAAAGCCATAAAATCATCTTAAGACGACCCTCCAGACAGCCGAGAAAAATGAGTTGACTCATAAGTTGATGCTGATTTACCCTTGCTGGTCAATATCTCATCTGTTCAGGAAGCCAATCATGAGAACTTCAGCTCCCTGAGGCCATGAGGACAAAGCCATAAGAGCCTTGTCCCAGCTGCACCTAGGCATTTGTCTTGGCCAAAGCCAAAACTACTCGCTTATTTCTTTGAGGACTGGCAGGGACTCCTACCCAGGATGCCCAGAATCTAACCCATGGTCCCTGACTTCCAAGCAGTCCAAACCAGTTAGCTAACATGTTCTATTTTGAGCCCTACATTTGGTCACTTAGGTTGCTCCAGGGGGACAATCTATGCAGTGGCTAGCTATAATGCTAGGCCCTCCTCTTGACTTTATGGATCAAGTTTCACTAGTTTCTGTTTTATTTATTTTTTTCCTCCCAGATTTTGGCAATGGCAAAAGGCACAAGTCAGACAAATTCGGCTGAAATTGAACATGCAGTTTCCTAGAACAGACCGTTTAGTTCTTGGTAGTAGGAGAAAAAACATTCATTTACATGGGTTAGGGAACACCTTCCTACAAAATTACACAATGAACATTACACCAGAAAATGCAAATTTTCACTAAGACAGGATGTGGAAACGTAAGTCTAACTTGAAACAGAAGACATTTGGCTTTACGAAGAACTTACTTTCTGCAGAGGGTAAAGTACAAAAATAGGAAGACTAAAAGGCTAATGGCATATGTGTCCAGGAACAGAGGAGACTCCTGTGAACAAGACAGTGTGGACAGATGAGAGGTAGGTTTGCACAGTGAAAGGGTGAGTGAAGGTGGTTCTGGCCATGTGGTTAGTGAGACCTGAAAAAGCGGGTTTCTCCCGGTGGTGTGTGAGAGAGAGCTTCCGGGAGGAGGGAGACTTCTACCATGTACTGAATCCATTTATTTTTTTTTCAGCAAATATTTTTGAGGACCTACTGTGCATCAGGCATCATTCTAGATGCCGAAAGTACAACAATGAAGTCAACAGGCAGAGATTAAGGTCCATTTCTCTCTGTTTTCTTCTCTATCTCCATCTTTCTCTCTCTCTTGCCACACACATGCATGCATGCCGAAATACACACAGATGTTCCTAGAGCTTCTCTATTTGGAAGTGAGATTATTGACCTTTGTTTCCCTTCTGGTCCATTCATATTTTCTGATTTTTCTACAAGAATATAAACTTCTTTATTAATATCAAAATATTACCTTAAAATGAAATATTAAAAAGAAGATACTAAGCATAAGAATCAGAGAGATGAAAGGCGATAGGCAGCCAAGGGACTCTAGTATCTGTCTGTTCATTTGAATTATGAAGGTGGGGACAAGGACAAGGAATGAATTAACCCAGAGTACTCCTTCCCCTCTCTCCAGTGACCTTGGGAAGCCTCAGCCATGCAGACGTAAGAGTACCCCCAGGCACAGAAGGAGGGAGAAGAAGTGACCCACACTAACAGAGCGCTTCTTAGCCTACCAGGAGTAGAATTTCTTTATATATATATATATATACGTATATATATTTTAAATATTTTATTTATTTATTTGACAGAGAGAAAGATCACAAGTAGGCAGAGAGGCAGGCAGAGAGAGAGGGGGAAACCGGTTCCCTGCTGAGCAGAGACATCCCCCCACCCTGATACGGGGCTCGATCCCAGGACCCTGAGACCATGACCTGAGCCGAAGGCAGACGCTTAACCCACTGAGTCACCCAGATGCCCCAGGAGCAGAATTTCTTTTTAGCACTTTTAAACTTTTTAGTAAGCTCACTAAAGCCCTCTGAAATAATTGGAATATATCCTTAGCCTCAATAATTATATATACAAAAAATGGAAAAGGAGAATACAGTGTTTTCTACAACAAGATTCTTTCCTGTTCAAACTGCAAAGGGAAACAAAATCTTTTTTTCTTTTTTTTTTTAGAATTAGAATCAAGATAATGCTGAAGAAAAAAGTCAAAAGAAAAAAGATTATATAACTCATTCAAATGATACCAATATCAAAAGTTACTCTTTAAGCAAGGAATTTTATTTCCTTTTTTATTTTTAAAGTGAGTTAAGACCATCTCTTGGATACCAGGTGTGACAGAGAAGACTTTTTTGCCTAATAAGGATGTGGCAGACCCCCTCTTGACCCTCCAGTTAATGGCCAGTAAACATGGGTGAGCCAAGTCCTGCCCTGGTTTTCAAAGACCCCAGACTAACAACTCTTTCCAGACCTCAAGGAACTGACAGAATTCTTAGTACATGAGTGTGATTTAGAAATGGAAACCACTTTGGAGCAGAGTTAAGCCAACAACCAAGCCCTAGCCCTCAAATGGTCCATGCTTGATGGTTCAATTATGGCAAGAAAAATGTCTACCTATCAACTCCTTAGAAAGTAACTACCTCAGAAAGTTCCAGACAAACCCAGTTCCATGGACTTTGGAGGTCAGCTGTGCATACTGCTGTTACCATGGAAGTAAGAAGTTGCTTGTGCCTGTGGTTATAAAATAGGTACAATTAAAGAAGAAAAAAAAAAGAAACAGAAAGACGAGGACAGACATTTAATGTCACCTGAGCCTGGAACTATCGATTACATCCTCTCCCCCACTAGCCTCTCAGAATGCAAAGTCATTGTCTGGGTTAGCAAACTTCACATCATGTATGCCTGGCCTTTTATTTTCTCCCATGGGGCATGTCTCCTCCATTCTCTCAGTAGCGGAGGCACTAATCTGCTAGCTGAGATTCTGACCAAGAAGGGGCAAAATCTGTCCTATAAGAACCTGGATGTCACTAGCCCTACATTTGGTAGAGCTAGTCAACCGCTTTTTAGCAATAACTACAACTATTCATTTGACCAGCAATTTATTACGCTAGGTATTATGCAGGACACGGGAACAGAAAACCATGACAGAACTCATACTCTAGTTGAAGATAAAAGACAGGCAACAACTAGCAACAGAATAAAATCAAGCATGAAAGCATATTAAGTAGACTCACAGGAGGTCGAGATCAATGGCTAACAGGGCACCGCTCACCGAGGGAAAAAGAGTTCTAACATTACTCATATAACATCCTCCAAAAGGAAAGAGAGACTGGGTAACCTAAAAGAATATTTAAAAGAGGTTTTAAATTTATTCAGAATCCTACTTTTACCTACAGAACTGCCAGATAACATAGAGCAGAGAAATTACTGGATGGATAAACAGCTAAGTAACAGAAAAATGCTATTTGATTTGCATCTTCTAACAGCAGTTAAGTCCAATGCAGTACCCAGCAGGTAAATGTGATCAAACACGTGTGTGCACCAGGCATTGTTCTAAGTGTTTCACAGGCATTTTGTCACTTAGTCCTTGCCACCACCCTCTAAGAAGATACAAATATTACCCCACTTAGATGAAGTAAGGAGAGGCCCCAGAAAGTTAAGGCTTTGCGAGTTGACCAGGTTGGCCCAAACCACATTAACAAGCAAATGGTAGAGGAGAGACTCAGGGTACGGGGTTCAGCCTTCAGAGCCCCAGCCCTGCAACATGGCGCCCCCCACTCCTGCTGTGGAGGGATGGAAGTCTGTGCTGGGACATGGTGGCTGCTGAGGCTTGGGCTCCCAGGATGGTGAACAGCCATTTCTGAGCGCCAGCAGACGGGGGCAGTGCCAGAATGCCAGGGCCCCGCCAAGGAAGAAAATCCACACGTCAAAATGTGAAATCTCTTGATTTTTAAGTATGGACAAGCTCAGTCTTCAAAAACTAACCACTGAGCCAACCCAGCAAAGCCATCTGCCATGAGTTTTAGCCCAGGTCCCTCTGCCTTACACTTTGCCAAGGCTCATTTCACTGAGGTGGTTTCCCTTCTCACAAGAATCTGGTAGAGGAAGTATTCTTATTTCTGATGTAAGCACGAAGAATCCACGACGACTTAGAGGGGATGCGTGTCCTTCCCACAAACATACCTGTTCACAAGTTCAGGCAGAGGTCTTAGACCCAACATGGAGCAAAGCTGGGCTCCCTGGAGCTCCACCACACTGGACAGCATGCCCCACTGTGCCCTTGGCTGGAGAGAGAGCTGTCCTTTGATTCACAGTTGTTCCCTTTCCTCATGAAAATGGAGCCGCCCATACACAGGGTCATGGGTTAAGTATTTGCCAGTCAGTGCCCTTGCCTTTAATAAATGTGGGTTTGAACAAATGAACCAGACCCTTTCCACAGAGCAGGTTTACTTGGGGGAGAGCTGCAGACAGCATGAGAATGAGGACGGGGCCACTACAAAGAACAACGAACACCCTGGAAACGGCCATGCAAGCATGGGTCTGCTGCAGAGCCCTGTTGAGAACTGGCATTTGGGGACCCACCCCTCTCCTGAGAGACCTTGACGATGAAAGGAATTTGGAGTGCCTCATGCTTTCCCTAGAGCTCTCAACTTGTAAGAGAGGGAAGATGGGGTGAAAATTTGAGTATTCTGATTGCAAGTTCGGCTTCCTCTCCGATTTCGCTTGGGACCAGCCTCTTACTTACCACCACAGGCTAAAACTGAGAGCTGTCCTAACAGGCCCCAATTCACACCCACTACAGAGCCATGGGTGTCTGTGTAGAACACCCCTGAGAAGATCCTGAGGAAGAGACTTTCTTTAAAAAATAAGAATTAAATTGTGGGGCACCTGGCTGGTTCAGTCAGTTAAGCATCCGACTCTTGGCTTTGGCTCAGGTCACGATCTCAGGGTTGTGAGTTCGAGATCCACTTCGGGCGGGGTCACACACTGCATGGAGTCTGCTGGAGAGTCGTTTCCCTCCTCCCCTCCCCCCTGTTCCTCCCTCGCTTGCACACTCTCTCTCAAATAAATAAATGAAATCTTTAATAAATAGGTAAAATCATGACTCTTAACTGAATCCATTTCATTGCAACAACAACAACAAAAAAAAACCAGAGATATACATGAAGAGAATAAAGTCACCCACAATCTCACTAATCAGAGATGATCACAATTTTGGACTCTTTTTTCAGTCTTTTCCCAGAGTGTGTGTGCACACGCCTATACCTGTGACCCGGAGGCCACGGTCTACACAGGTTTTAAGCTTGTATTTTCACTTGTTATACCTTAAACATTTTACCATATCATTATAATTCTTAAAACTGACATTTTCATAACTGTGATACTGCACAAACAGATCACCATAATTTACTTGACTAATTCTATGGTTGGGAATTTTTGTTGCTTTCATAAATGATGCTCTGATGAATACAAAATTGACCCCATTTCCAGTCGGTTCTTCAAAAGGTATCTGTAGAAAAGGAATTATGGGGCGACAGGGGTCCGCTTCGGGCCTCTTTATGCATATCGTCCACATGCTTTCCAAGAAGGCTGTAGCGATTTACATTACAATCATGCAGTTTTGAAAACCCTTTGCCCCTCAGTCTTCCTTCAAGTCTGAAACCAGGGCTCCTCTGGAGACACGGAGCCCCCCGCCCACCCCTGTGTGGCCCTGAAGCCATTCTTAGGCGATACTGTAGCTGCCTTCTTCCTAAAGCAGCTTTGATCTCATTCCATTTCATTTCAGACTAGCAAAGGAACACACAACCCTCACTAAAAGAGGCAACCATGCTCTTTATTGTTTTTAAAAGGTCTCCGGCAATTAGGCTGTCGTGAAGTCCCACGAGACCACCGCCACCTCTCTCCCCATCCCATAAATCAAGATGTGCGGGCCCGAAGTAGAAGTAAGTGTTCATTTCAAACGGCGTCAGCTGCTCAGAGTTGTGTGGCCGAAATGCCCATTAGCTGTTGGTCAGGAATATTTTTAGAAAGTGCCGAGCCAGGCTGTGGAGGGGCTCTGTGCTGCAGTGTCGCCCTCTCCCCGGGAATTCACGGCCGGCCTCGGAAGCTGCCCCAGATCGGCGGTGCTCCCCACGCTGGTCCAGCCAGCACACGCGCCTCACCCCACAGGCACCCCCCACGGCACCCCAGCACCCCGGGCGCCACTGGGCAGGGCCGCTCATCCGCCCAAGGTCTCTCCAAGGCCCGCCAAGATTTTCACTGCTTGCAGCGGCAAATTCCTGTTATCAGGACGTGCAGACGACAGAAGTTTGAGGTGAAAGCCAAGGGTCCCCCATCTGCAGTGGTGGGAAGGGGGGAGGACTGTTACTTCTCAGATCTCTGAAATGAAAGGAGCTGGGGGAAAATCCCAAGACTCTAAATACGTTGTAGAGGGGCGCCTGGGTGGCTCAGTCCGCCAAGCATGGGACTCTTGATTTCAGCCCAGGTCATGATCTCAGGGTCCTGGGACTGAACCAAGCCTCAGGCTCTGCGTACAGCATGGAGTCCGCTTGGGATTCTCTCTTACCCACCCCCCTCCATGGCCACCCCCCAACCATGCTCACTCTCTCTCTCTCTCAAATAAATAAATAAAATCTTTAAAAAATACACTGTAGATTTCACACCTTGCAGTCTGTCTAATAATCCAAAAACGTCCGTCTTCACCCCTGCTCTCCAGGCCTGTGGTCTTCCACAGTGAGTGAGGCTCGTGCTGAGGGTCAGGCAGAAGTGAGCCGATCACTTAACCTCTCTGAAACCTCAGTTCCCTCATCAAAAAGTCGGGCCGAATAGTAACGTCTGCCTCACAGGGATCCTGTGAAAATTCTGCCCTTAGCCTATAAAAGGCCCCCAGGAAGTGCTAATTTTAATGCTAGCGGTCATGGTACAGTACAAAAGTAGGTTTATCCAGCTATAAATCACTGGCACATTTTACCTCTGGAAACCACTGCACTCTAGCCTTTCCACCAGAGGAAGAGGAAGAAAAGAAATGAAACCTAAAAGTCACATTTGCATTATTTTAGCCACCCCTGTAAGCCACCTAATGGGAAGGGGAATTTGTAACAACTTCTAAAAATGAAATTATCAAATGACCAGTGGCTATTCCTGTCTCCATTATGCATCTATTTGAGGCTATAAAGACACACAAAGGATGTACATTTGTGTGAACTCTGCACAGCATCGGGACCTGCTTTTGACTCCATCTCCCCTCTTCTACCACAGCTGTCTCGGAGTTCCAGGACACGGCCAAGTCTCTCTGATCCCAGGGCACCAGTGTCTCTCATCCCAGGGTGCCAGCGGGCACACTTTTGGGGGTAGGTAGCACCAGACACCTGGAGACTAGCCTTAATCTGCCACTGACTAAGCAAGTCATTTCTGCGCTCTGAGACAATATGGTGACTGAACTAGCGGTCATCTCTATAAACTTCTTCTCAGTGATAGGAGTGTATATGGTTCTAGCCTCATAAGCAATTATATAAAGTACTTTTTCCTGGGGATCTTGTAAGTCTCTTATACTGTAGGTGTTCACATCAGGGTGAGAAAATGAGCCAAAGGGTTGAATGTCAAGTTGAAATAAGGCTATGCAGCTGCTGGTAGACTTGGAGGATTCAGTGCAAAAACACTAGCATCAAATTAGGTCACATGAACATACTTATTGAAGGGCCCTTAACAGCCATGAACTGTAGCAGACCCTCATGTGATACTGAGGTGCCCACCAGCCCTGTATGGCTTTCCAGGTAGAACATAAGCAGCGATGGGAAGATAAGCCAAAAGCAAGGAAACCTATTCATTAATTAATGATATTCTTTCATTTACTTACAAAGTTATCATAAATCCTATAAATCATTAAATGTTTTATTGAAGAATATTTTCCACCCAGCTAATAATAGAAAAGCTATGCAGCGAGACACAAGATACTATTAGATACACCTCCAATTTAGATGATCCTGATCCCGCCAGAGAGGACGACCTTAACAATTTTTTTCCAAAACTGTCAACTTAGAATTATTTTGTGTACTTTATAGTTTGGGATATTTTAAAATACAGAGTTTATATAAAATGGGTAAGAAGGTCATTGTTGGGCTATCCTTCTTGGCTATTTCCAGAAGGCTGATAAACTCCCACCAAGTCAAGGGATCTCATCTCTGTTACCTCTGTCTTCCAGATAGAAAAGGGCATCGAGGGCCAGGGACCAGGGGAATGGAAGGAAGCAGTGACCCAGGAACAGCAACCAGCAACCCCCAGGCCATCCCAAATAAGCACACTAGGCAAAAATAGTGTGGGACCTAGGGCAATACAACCTCACAACAAGTCCCATTCAGCACAGCCCTCCAACACAACAGCTACTTCTAAAGTTTCCCCAATCTTTCCACCTCCCACAATTTGGAGCTACCACGGCACTCATGGGGGGCTCACAGAGAGACTGAGTGTCAAAGTGTAAGAAGTCAAATTTGGACAAGTATATTTAACTTTTTTTTTTTTTTAAGATTTTATTTATTTATTTTAGAGAGAGCACATGTGAGCATGAGTGAGGGGAGGGGCAGAGGGAGAGGGAGAGGGAGAGAATCTCAAGCAGATTCCCTGCTAAGTAGGGAGCCTGACGTGAGCTTGATCCCGTGACCCTGAGATCATGACCTGAGCCAAAGCCAAGAGTCAGATGCTCAACTGACTGAGCCACCCAGGTGCTCCCCCTTATTTAATGATTTTGATTGATAGAGAAGCAAATCTGTTTTGATTAGTAGAACCATGAGAGGCCAGGGACAGAAACCCAATCTGAAGAACAGAATCAGAAAAGGGAATTTATTGACACATATAAATGGAAAAGTCCATGGGGAACGGAGAGAGTTTTCAACATGGCTGGTTCCATATATGCTGTCACTAGGAATCCTGACTTTTCTGTCTTCTGTGTTGGCTTCATTTCCAATGGGCACTCTGCATGTCATAGCAAAGATGGACACCAGCAGCCCAAGCTCATGTTCTACAGGCTAAGAGACCTCAGCTGAGAGCATGTGCCTCTTTCTCAGTGGTTTTAGCAAAAGTCCCAGGATGGATTCTCGTTGTCTGACTTGGATCATGTGCCTATCATTTAACCAGTCTCTGCATTACGTCCCAGCCCCTGGAGCTAGAGGAGGGGACAGACCACATGTGACACATGGATTGAGAGTGAGAAAGGGCATACTCCAAAGCAAGAGATGATGAAAGGATGCCAGGAAGACAGAAACAAAGGGTATCCCCAAACAACAGGCCCAAACCACAATAACCCCAGGATTTTCCTATTCAATACTATTTGGGATTTTGATAAATGATGAGGAGTTGTTTCCATTCAAGTACTGGAACATAATCAGCATCTCAGGGGCACCCCTTTTGCTCCCTTCCCAGTACAACCCACCTGATGGTAACCAACATCATGACTTCTAATACCATAGATACATTCTGTTATTATACTTCATATAAATGGAATCACATAGAATGTACTCTTATGATTGTGCACTTCCTTTATGTACATTATACTTCAATAACAAGTTTATTTTAAAAAAGAGCTAATCAATATATGTTCCTCACCCTATGAACATCTTTAACTGTGTAACTTTCAAGGACTTTCTCAGCTTTCTCAGAAATGGCCTTCTCAAAACAAAATAATCTGTTAGATAGCAAATGCTTTATGCATCAGCAGTAAACTGCAAGTGACCAAGGTCACAGGCAAGGGACCCATGCCAAGGACTTGCCATGCTCTTCAACCTCTCAGCTCCTTCTGTACAGCTTTCCACCCTGGGCTCTGTCCTCTTACAGGTGGTATTTGGGAAAACACAACCCCTCGCTGATCTTTGCATCTGGCTATCAGAGGTAAGAGGAGGGAAGCTGTTAATCAAATAGTGGTCTGCCAACAAGCTTTTGAAGGCTCATGGGTAGAAGAGAAAGATGGCATTATTGGGTCACTCACTCCAGAATGGTGGTTCAGGAACCCCCTGGAGAGTAACGGTGGCTGAACTGTTCTCCCACCTCCCCACACCAAGGTTTATCTGTGGATGAAGCCCGAGAGTCTTGGAGTCCAGGTTAAAAACAAACAACAAACAAACACTTTCTCTATAGGGTAGAACTAGGGACAAGCCAACGGATGGCACTGGCCAAAAATGGACTGTTCATTCTTGGGAGGTAGTGCCCCTCCGCTCTAGAGTTATGCATGGAGGGGGTAGAAGGGCTTCTACAATGTTCCTTGTTAGTTAGACTTCTTGGGATGGGTGAGAAGAGAGATCAAATGATCTTTAAGGCTCTTTTGAACTATCAGAATCCATGAGTCTAAAACACACCTCTAATGGTCCCAACAGCAAATTAGGAGTTGTAAACCATCAAAACCAAAGCTGATGCTACACACATAATTACCATACTACTGAGTAATTTCATTCATATGTATACACCCTAAAGAACTGAAAACAGGTAATCAAACAAATACTTGTAAATGAGTATTCGTACCACTGCTATTCACCACAGCCCAAAGGTAGAAATAGCTGAATGGAAAACCAAATGTGGGACATCCGCGCAATGGAATATTATTCAGCCATAAAAAAGGAATGAGGCTCTGACACATGCTGCAGCAAAGATGAACCTCAGAAACACGATGCTAAGTGAAAGAAGCCATATTTGTCTATACCAAAGGCCGTAGACTGAGTGACTCCACTTACATGAAATATCCAGAACAGATGAATCCACAGGCAGAGAGCAGACTGGTCATTGCCACACATTTAGGGAGAGGAATAAATGGGGAGTGACCATTTAATGGCCATAAAAGCTCCTTCAGAGCAGTGATAAAAATACTTTGGAACTGGACAAAGGTGATGGTTATACATTATGAACGTATGGAACATCACTGAACTTAATTTATGTTATGTGTATTTTACCATAATAAAAACAAATAAATGAAAGCAAGGCTGAGTGAAAGCAGGCTCTAGGCCGCCATGCACAGCCAGGTCACCAAGAAAATATGACGGCCTCCTCATGCTGGGCCTCTCAACCAGGCATGCCCAACCCACACTCACTACCTGGATTTGGGAATTTAAAATAAAACAACTAGAACAAAATCAATGAAAACTCCAGCCACTCTGAGAAAGGCTCTTAGGATGGAAATCAACCACTTGCAAACCAGAAGGCCACGAATTTTAAGCTTCAAAACACTCCGGGAGCTCAAACAAAGGCGTTCTGGAATAGTGTTTTCCCCTAACCTAGAAATAAAGCAAAGGCATTCGCTCTAGACCTATTATGATATATGTAACCTCCAGAAGACCCAACAGTATTTGAAGGCCTCAAAAATCAATGATTTCATTTAGGCAGATCTAGCTGTTAGCTTGGCCGTGAGAATCTGCACCCAAATATCCACCCCAAAAGTTCTTTCATCATTTGGGAACGAAAACACATCAATGTAACCCAGATATCTAAGACATCCTCAGCTTACAAAACAACACAAAATGTAAATAATTTCATGGTCCATCCCATGACAAAGATGGTGGCTTTCCTCCTTTGAGACTTATTCCAGAATATGCCTGAAAATACTAATTCCTGAGATCTGTCAAGTAGGAAGACCCTTTAGCCATTTACCAGGTAGAGATTCCTCCCCCACCTCAAACCCCAATTCCCTTTGTCACACAGACACACAGACTCACACACCCCTATTGGTAGTTTGGCTTTCTAGAGTAGTTATTCCTTTCTTGGCTGAATGGTCCTCCTTATGACATCATGGAGAGCTGACCCTCTCCTGTGGCCCAGCTGAACAGAGATGAACTCTGAGTCAGAATCACACGCACCCATCCCTCCCAAGTAATGCAGTCAGGTCCTAAAGAAAGAGTGATCAATGTATGTGAAAAGTGGCAATACCATTCCATTCCTCTTGTCAAAACAACTACTTCTCGTGGCATCCAAAATTAGAGGGTAAGAAGAAATAATTCATCCTTGGAGTTAACTTGCAAGACAAATTTCCATTCCTTAGGAAACACAAAGACTTCTTCCTTCTCCTCAACGAAGTCTTGCCAGAAGCAGAGAGGCATTAAGAAAAATCAAACAGCAAATATTTATTAAGCATCAAGTCTGTGTGTGATGCTTGAGATAGAAAGAGTTACAAGATACACTCTTCATCATCTTGGAAGTTGTAATCCATTCAGGTGGAGAAGCCATGTATAGTGAAACCAACCCTTAAGTAAAGGGACTGTTCCTAAGGTGGCAGATGGAAGAAAAAGTTGGGGATTGACCTTGAACTCCTAAGCTCTCATTCCTTCCAGTGCAGTGGAAATGCAGCCCTTGAAAGTAGAAAATGTGAGTTCAAAGACTGTCTCCAGCCTGTACAGGCTGTGTGATCCTGACAAGATGCTAAATCTTTCCAAACCTCGTTTCTTACACCTGTAAAATGGGCATCATGCCCTCTATCGTGCATGGTCATTCTGAGCATCAAATGGGATACAGATAAAGTTAACAGAACATGTAGAACATGGCAGATGCGCATTCTACAATAGCTATAATATAGAGAAATTAATAATAATTCATGAAGATAGCTATAAATCAGAGACTGAGTATACTACGTGAACTAGTTCAATCCTCCCAACAACTCAGCTATGAGTCGTTTTATAAATGAAGTTTAATTTTATGGACATTGCATTTGTTAAGGCAAACTAATCTTTGCAACCAAGCAGCATGTAAATCCCCGAATATTCCTAGGCTAGATAAAAGCTACAAAGAAGCATCATATCAGGTGTGGCCAAGTGCCACCCTCGCCCCACCACTATTAGCACTTGCCATGTCCAAAATCAAGTGCCTTTCAACACCCAGTCAGGTGACTTGCATGAAGTATATTCGTGTATTATATTCAGCTTTAAGTACACTTGTCTTTAGAATTCTTTAAGATCATCACATTTACTGGACAATTACTTCCCTCAGGGCAGTGGTTCTCAAAGAGGGGAGGGATTTTTGTCCCCAGGGGATGTTTGGCAATGTCTGGAGACGTGTTTGGCTGCCAGAAGTGTGTGCGGTGGGGGTGGGGTTGTTGTGCGTTGGCATCTAGTGGGTAGAGGCCAGAGGACGCTGTGGAGTATCCTGCAACACCCAGGACAGTCCCCTCCTGCGGACACAGAGAATTATCCCCCACAAAATGCAGTGCTGAGGTTGAGAAACCCTTAAGGGCAGAGAGGGAATCTTAGATTTCCCTGTGACTAGAGCAGATGCCCATAGGTGGTCAGAGACCATTTCTCGTTGATCTTATAGTAAGAGCCCAGCTTCATTGAGTGCAGGCTTGCATAGTCACTGTGAGAAACCATACTGGAAAAAAGAAGAATTCTGACTAACTTTACTCTTGGAAAGGCCCAAATGACACCTCACCCAGATGAAGAAATACAGCCCAAGTCTATTGACGATCAGCCAATGTCTGTTTGCTAGGAAGCGTTCATTTGGCTCTTTGCTATTCTAATGGTGGATATTTTTGTTGGCCAAACCAGTGGTCTGGAACATAGCTGAGTGTAGAGGACCAAGCCCACACCTGCCCTGTACGCTGTGATTTAAAGGGGCACTGAAGGGTATAGAAACTGTCCGGTCAACCACTTTGATCTGGCTCTCTCTTCTTCAAGTCTACACTCCTCATTCTCAACGACAGCCCACTCATGCTGGACAAGCTCCTGCTACAACATGCTTACAGCCGGCAACAGACACACACAAATGTCACTCAGTGGCTCTGTAAGAAGCCTAGAACGGGGACCAGGGCTCACATCCTAGAGACCAGGAAACGGAAGCTCAGGATACAGTGAGTTTCCCAGTTCTATAGGGAGGGCAGCGGCAGGTCTCCAAACCTCAGTGGCCTCCATATTTTCAAAGCTCTTCCCACTTTTCTCACACACCTGCAGGGGAGGCCATGGAAGCGTGTTTGATCATCTACTATCACACAGCAGGCAGCAGAGACCTGGGGGGTGGGCTGGTCTCACTAAGACATAGGATGAAATGTGGGGCACCTGTATTTGACTGCCATAGCAGAGCACAGGATGGGAGGAGCACAAAGCCTGGGCATCCCCCAGGGTCTGCCGCAGGAGTGTGTGTGTGTTTGTGTGTGTTTATGTGTGTGTGTGTGTGTGTGTGTGGAGGGGGTGGGTGGGGGTGGGGGACACCCTGGGATAAGTTTGAGGCCAATGGTAGGAATGGAGCAAGCCTCCCTCAAAAGCAGAATGGGAAGAAGTCTGGCAGAGAGCTGGAAGGTCCTAGATTGTTTCTTTTCTTCATGAAACATTTACTGAGTGCTCTGGGCCAGAGGCTGTGGACACAGAGCCAGCAGAGCAGATAAGATCCCCAACTCCTCATAACTTAGATTCTAGGAAGAGTGATAGACGATAAGTAAACCAGAAAAATATAGATGACTGTGTTAAGTGCCAGAGATAAATAAACAGGAAGCTGCAGTAAGAAAATACCAGGTTGGAAGGAACATTATTTAGACAAAAAATCAGGGGAATGCACTTGGAGGAAGTGCCATTTAAGCCGAGACCTAAAAGATAAAAAGAAATGAGCTCCCTAGCATGGAGAGGATGGGGGGCCCTGGGTCCTGTGTGGGGAAACTCAGGGCAGGCTTGAGGAATGACCACTGTCCCTGTTGATGGCGAGAGGGAAAAGGGTGTGCAGTGGGGTCAGTAGCTGTAACCTGCAAAACCTTGAATTTTACCTGAGAGCCATGGGGAGCCAGCCCTGGAAACTTTTATATGACAAAGAGACACCTCTGTTTTGAAATATCATTTGGCTATCGTGTGAAAAACAGACTAGAGAAAACCAGTAACCAGAAGCAGGACACCACTCAGAAAGCCCTGGGCCAGGCGTGAGATGACGATTCCTTGTGTGGGGAGGGCAGCAGGGCAAAGGGGATTGTGGAGGGCCAGCCAGCAGGACCTGCTGATGGAAGGTTGTGGGGCCGTGGAGGGAGGAATGAAGGCTGGTGGCCAAGTTCTCACACAAAGGCAATTACAACAGGATGCCATTTACCAAGATGGGGAAATGCAGGAGAAGTCGATGTAGGGAGGAGTGGGGCCCCGTATTTCAACTCTCGAAACCAACCTCAGCCTTAAAACGACCCATGTTCTCTGCTTCCTCATCATTAATAAATATTTATTGACCAAATACAACAAAGACTCACTTGTTAAGAAATCGAAGATATGGAAAGTGTGGGAAAATAGTGCATTTGAGATTTTTAAAAAGATACTCTATAAATATATAAATGGTAGTTATCGAAAGGACTTACACTTTCCACTCTCTACTTTTCTTATTACTTTTAAAATACTGTTATTTTTTAAGAAAGAGAAAAGAGCTCCTCCTTTAGTGTCAGGATGTGTATTTAAAAAACAAAAACAAAACCAAACCCTCTGAAAATGCACAGCATGTTTCCTCCTGGAAGCCATAACCTATTAGGACATCTGAAGGGAGTGGAGTGGGAGGGAAAAGGACACAAGCCAAGTCGATTATGCAGAGAGCCCCATGCAGGATGCCCTGAGCATTTCCCAGCCAGCTCTCACGTGAGTCCTCCACTAACGCATTCCGATTCCAATCTGCCTTTTCTTTTTGTTTCAGCAGGTTTCCATTTTTAAAATCTGGCATGCTCACTGTGGAGACATTAAAGTCAGACAGTGAGGGTTCCTGTTTTCATTTGGCTCCAAGCTCCCCGCCTCTTACTTCATCCATCAAGGCGAGCTCACCTCCTCCAGGAAGCCTTCTCTGATCACCCCAGGCTGTTAACAACTCCTTTTCTGGTCTTCATCATTGCCGTAAACCTGTCTTAATTATAACACTTTCCCACCCATTTTTTGACTATCCATCTATTTCCTCAATTAGACTAGAAGCTTAGAGTAGACATCTGCCACACTTTTTGTCTTCCCGATGCTTTTTGACACCTTTCCTGTGTTTGCAGAATTTCCTGTCTCTTGATTCCACACATCTTTAAGGTGGAAGGCAGAAACCTGCTTTCTAAGCTTCCCTTGCCAATCAGATGTAAGAAGCATGAAGCAGGGGTTGCCTTCTGGAAGCTCTTCTAGCAAAGGCAGCTGCAGGCACCCAATTCTCAAAGACAACAGCAGCCGGGAAACTTCAGCCGTTTGCCCAATGTCAAGGCTCGGGGCCCATGCACCAGTAGGAGCAGAAAGGTCACCACTGGAGCCGTGCATTGCCCAGACTGGCTGCCTTGCTTCCAAGCCAGTTCTTCCTCTGTTAAAGCTTCTTTCATAAATTGCTTCTCTACTTTAACCCAGCCAGAATGCATTATTGTTTACAGCCTAAAGTCTTTTTTTTTAATATTTTATTTATTTATTTGACACAGAGAGATCACAAGTAGGCAGAGAGGCAGGCGGTGGGGTGGGGGAAGCAGGCTCCCCGCTGAGCAGAGAGCCTGACGTGGGACTCGATCCCAGGACCCTGAGATCATGACCTGAGCCTAAGGCAGAGGCTTAACCCACTGAACCACCCAGGTGCCCCAGCCTAAAGTCTTAACTAGTATCATGAGGCCCTCAAGGCAAGGATGGAACCCCATTCACTTCTCTATCACTACATACACAATTAATCTCTCTATTAATTGCATTCCCTTTCCGCCTACCAGAATACTGATTTAATCTTTATTGAAAGTGTTCAATCCATCATATGGAATAAAGGAAAAGTTGGATGCAGAAGCCAGACTGCAAATAATTAGCCTTTTTAAATCCCCTTCCTTTTGGTGATCATGACATGTTATTTGTTCCATAAGTCTTCCGACTAACTGGAGTAGATACACAAGAATGGAGCTTCCCAAACTATGTTCCTCTGGAAGATTGATGAGGTTCCCACTGCGAACACTGAATAATAGGGAGTTTCTCCAAATACATACAGAAAATGTGTTCAGTACGTGGAATTTTGTCAGTTTCAGGTTTTCACTCAGAAAGTTCAAAAAACTCTGGCACCTGCTCCTGTTTTGTCAGCAGGTGCGGTGGCTGAAACCGTAATTGAGCAAGTAAGCAACGACTGCAGCAGAAACTCGAAAGTGCTAGTCTGCTTAGTTCAACAATTTCCCCTTTCCCCGTGGTCCTTTTGCTCACTGGGACTGTCGGTCCCACACTTAACACAAATCCCGTTTTCTGCTGGTGAAGTTGTTCTTGGTTCGTATAACAGACCCCACGGACTCAACATGGCACAGAACGGACAGCCTTCTTGGCTGCCTGAACTTTTTTGAGAACTGCCGTTCTGAGTTGCTGCCACACTACCCTTCTCTCCTGGGTTGACCTGTGACCTCCTCAAATTCACATGCTGAAGCCCTCCCCTCCAGTACCTCAGAATGTGACTGTGGAATCAGGGCACTTAAAGAGATACTTTAGTTAAAATGAGGCCATTAGAGTGGGCCACAATCCAGTATGCCTGATGTCCCGAGAAGAGGAAATTTAGACACACAGAGCGACACCAGGGACAGGCACCAACAGGGAAGACATGACAGGAGGACACAAGGAGGCAGCTATCTGCAAATCAAAGGGAGACCTCAGGAGAAACCAAACCTGCCAATATCTTGACCTTGGACGATCCGCTTCCAGCACTGTGACAGAATAAATATCTGTTGTTTTGGGCCTCCCGGTCTGGAATTCTGTTATGACAACCCTAACAAATGAATACATCTTCCTTTTGGGCCTTCTAACCACGATCAGAGCTTGCAGACCCGTGCAATGGAATGTGGCCTAGAGCCTCTGGCTGTCAACCTTCCTCCCCCCTCAGTTTGTTCCCCTACCCCTGGCTGGAAAGGTGGGGAGCCAATCATAACCACAATCTGCAGCACACACGGATGTCCTCCATGAGCCAACAGACTCTCCACTCGCTACTCTCAACACAAACTCATTCCTTTAGGCCCTGCATTGTGCTCCTTCCCCGGCTCTTTCACCGCACAAACACCAACAGGAGTGACCCTTAAATTCCAGCCACCTGAGTTACGTGTCGGGGGGATAGGGGCTGGCAGCACTGTCCCCGGGCACCAGGCCCCTCCAGAAGGGGACACACCAAGAGGAGATGGGAGGGGCTCAGGGACCTCAAAGTTTTCTCTGGCCCTGGGCTGGCCCTGGGCCCCTGCCAGAGACAGCGGTTTACAGGGATGAGAGCCTCTCCGGGTGGTTAAGCCCCTGTGGGTGGAGGGCTCCCGCCTCACCCCGCCAGGCGCCCCTCCCACACGGCGCCCCTCCCAGACGCCCAGCAGCATCGGGTGCACAGCTGCTCCGAATTAGTGCTGGGGACAGACGGGAGTGGGGGTGTCCCACCCACTCCGACTCTAGGAGGCATCTGGGACGGCGTGTGAGAAAGTTGGATGGCATTGGTTCCCTCTGCGTGGCCACGTGGCATCTCTCTCTGCAGCCAGTAAGATCTCAGAGAGGCAGGGCCGAACTTGGTGATGGATGTAGAAGGTAGAATGAACAGAACCTGATGGCTGCGGGGGTTCGTGGGAGGGGGGTTGGAGAACAGGATCACTCTAGAATCACTGAGTTCTGGCTTAAATGGCTGGAGAGACTGAGAGGTCATTCTCTGGCCGCAGGGACTCCCAGAGGAGTAGGTCTGAAGATAATTAGAGCTTTTAGTATGACAATTATCATGTTACACTTGTGTGTTTCGGTCTCCAACCAGACCGTACACTCCCTGCGGGCAGAGCAGCATCAGAGGCCCTCCTACACGCTGCAGGCATAAGTTGGGAGCATTCATTCACACTCACCTACCAAACACTACCTGAGGGCCCACCGTGCGCACAGGACCCATTCAAGTACTACGGTGGGTCTAGAATTGCGTGCACCAGACACCCACATTTATTGTCTCTTGAATAAATGTTTCCAAGGATGGAGATTATATTTTCTTTTTTTTTTTCCTATATTCTTGATGCCCTGGCATCTGGGTCCTTGGTGACTCCCAGTGCTGGCAGATTCTTTTTTTTTTTTTTTTAAGATTTTATTTATTTATTAGACAGAGATCACAAGCAGGCAGAGAGGCAGGCAGAGAGAGAGAAGGGAAGCAGGCTCCCCGCTGAGCAGAGAGCCGGATATGGGGCTCCATCGCAGGACCCTGAGATCATGACCTGAGCTGAAGGCAGAGGCTTTAACCCACTGAGCCACCCAGGCACCCCAGTGCTGGCAGATTCTTAGCAACAGCAGACTAGTGGCCTGCGAGTACAGCTCCCCAAGGCAAACCAACCAGTCCAGAACCCATAATGCCAACCCCCTCCTTTCCTGAGCCCTCACATGTCTACTGCTGCCCTTAATCACCCCAGAGCCTGATCACTCTAGTTGGGCCAGACAACCTTGGGCAGTCCCCACACTTTGGAGCCCACCGAAATTATTCAAACTAGCCAGTCCGAAGCCTATCTACCCACCTAACCCATTCCTTCCTGGTAAAACCACAACAAAGGCTCTTACCTCCACTTTCCCTTCACTCTCCTTCTGCCTCCTGACTAACTCTGGTACTTTCCCAGGAGGCCCTGTGCGGCATACGTGCTTCCTGCTTCTAGGGATCTCTGTAGAAACTCCCACCATGACCGGCACTTCTGTGTCTGTGTGTCCTACCGCACGTGATGCAAACAAATCCTGGGTACATTTTAAAACAGACGATCAAATGTAGAGAAGCATTCGGTAACTGTAAATTAACAACTGGTTCCTTTGAAGCAGTACAAAGTACATCTTCAAAAGACAGACAAGAGGTGTTAGTTCTATCATTAGGTTAAGACTGAATGGAAGTGATAGAAAAAGCTAGTTTGGGGACAAGAGGGGACACATCTGTAACCAGGCAGTCCCCAAATTAATGTGAATTCATGGGTTTGGAGCCAGAATAAAGAGCAAGGAAAAAGCAGAAGAATGGCCCTCACCATACACCCTGCAGAGCTTTGCACAAGCCGGGAGAACACGGAACCATCCAGTTAACACCTGCCGCATCACAGCACAGAACCCTTCTTTGCAGAAACAACTTTATTAAAGTCATGCAAACCAATAACTCAAGGGGATGAAGGAAGCATCCTTTGTATGAGGTTTATTTCTCAATGGTGGCATCAGAAGCTCCCATTAATCATGCAAAATGACATGAGATCATGGGTACATAAAGCACATGGTCTAACATCTGGTATCAAATGAACATTCAACAAATCATAGCTATTATTGCTGTTGTTCTCAGTGATGGGCAAAATGGATTCTTTACAACATTTAGATTACCAATTATTAAAAAGGACAATAAAATGAAATTCATTCAACCATATGGCTGGGCTGCACATACAATTTCATCTTCCTTTGCTGTTTTTCATGATTCTGAGTATACTTTAAGATCTCACCCAGTTCTTGATATGTTATAAATAATATTAATTGCCTCTGTATGTTAATGATCCTAAAAAGTATCCTGATTATATTTGGTTCCTGCACATACACCGGTGTCACAGTGGGGATGCTGAGAGACCACATCACTGGACCAGGAAGAAGTATGACTTAACTGTGGGCATCTGCAGAGCTAGGACCCTTCCCAGGGGCTATGTGTGTTTATCTCTAGGAGGAACCAATCTAATCTTGAAGACATGCTCTGAAGTCCTCTCTGCTGGAGACCTGAGAGAAACAGACAATAAGGAGGCATCTAACAGGCTGGCTCCGAGTTAGATACTGACTTTTCCTTCACCCTGGAGCATCCCAGGTTCTACAGTTTTAGATATTTCATGTACTATATATGAAGTAACATAAATTATGATGTCTGTTTCTTTACGTTTCTCTATGAGTTTTATATGCCCAAACAGACAATACACAAAGGGATTCTGCCAAATCCATTTTCTCTGTCTTGAGTTCCAGATATAGGAGCATCAGCACCTGATAAACACTAACCCCCCAGGGGCAAGAAGGGACAAACTCTTCTTGGGACCCGTGAGACTGAAAAACAGGGATACTTAAACCCTACAAGACCTCCAAAAGCTTCTCTTGCCTCCTTCGTGTCACACAGTTTCTCTCTCCGGAGTCTTTAAACATCCCCAATCCATCTACCAGAATATTGACTTAAAACCTTTCAGACTGATAATTCAAACAGCAGGCAACAACGACGACCACAGGACCTAGACACACATGGAACCCAGGACATGCCATGAGGTGTTACCTCTGCAGCAGCACCAGCCCCCAGCATCCTTAGCCAGAGCCAGCACCTGGGGCCACCAGACCAACAGCTGTGCTTCGGCCCTGGCTGCCCATCCTTGTTTCCCAGCCAGGCAAACTCTCCTGGCAAAACCCACTGAGCTGAACCTATGGGTATTAACCCCTTTCTGCCTTCCATGGCTATTTGCAGAGAAACATAGATTCACTATTTTCAAGTCCTCTTCTGATGCTCACCTTAAGTCATTATCATCAGGAGCAACACCAACTTACTGGAAAATGGAAGGTAGGAAACCAAGGCATATAAGAACTTAATTATCTAATAGCCTCATCAGGAATAATTAATACGCAGAACAAAAGACAACTGATAATGCATGGCAGTATCTACTGGTGGAAACTCACTCAGCCTAAATTTCTAGAACTCCTGAAACTAGGGTGGTCTAGCAAAGTTTGGAGGAGGAGGCAGACCTAGAAGCCCAGGCAAGTTGCAGACAACCACTGGGAGGGAAATGTGCCCTACAAATGGGGGCATGTGGGAAAGCACAGGGCAAGTTTAGAGACTAATCCATATACCTGCCTCCCTCTGGTAAAAGCATGACATGGTCAACCCAGGTAATAAATCTATAGTAACAGCACAAGTGATGTCACTCTTTCATTTTCCATACCCAAAACAGATATGACCAATGTGTCATAGTGATGAGCCTTGTTGTGGTCCCCAAATTCTTCCCAACACTATGCTCCCGGAAGCTACTAATAGTCAATCAGAATTAGCACTTGTGATAACAATCATTTTGTTCTCCTAAGAGAGAATGGGGTAAACTTGGTCCCGGCAATGAATTCTGGGGCTGGACATATCCAGATCACTGAGTCAGGATGTTTTCCTGGATATCAGAAGCAAAGAGGGTTCATGTTGATTACCTCTCACTCCCAGAGCCAGAAGGAGGTTTGATCTTGAGGGGTGGTTAGTCTGACCCTCTTGGAACCATCTGGGCATCACCACCTCTGGTGTGACCCCGGGCTCCAAATCCTTCCGAATTCTGCCAAAGGGGCCTTATCGTAGCTTAGCCCCCCAGAGATGGTCACCTTTAATCCCTCTTATTCCTGTGCACACATGCCACTTCCCTATTGAGAGGTAAAGTTTATTCCTCCATCCCTTTGATCCTAAGATGCTCAGTCAATGCAACATGGCGGAAACCACTGTGGCAGTTCTGATCCTACCCTTTAAGAGGATTGGCAGTTTCCGCTTCCTCTCTCTGGGGAGCCTGGAGCCATCAGGAAAGAAATCTGGTGACCCTGCTAAAGAGATCACCGAGAGGCCAGATGGAGAGGGAGCAGCCCTGGAACGATGAGAGAGAGAGAGAGAGAAAGAGGAGCAGCCATCCCAGTCCCCCAGCTGAACCCAGCCATCCAGCTCTTCCCTGCCATGGTCTCTGACAAGAGTATGAAGCTTTCCTGGACCCTCTTGACCAGCCCAGCCATGAACTGAATCCCTCTGAGGGATCCAAGCCAATGCAACATGAAGCAGAAAATTGCCCAAATTCTGCCCAAATCCTGGCCCAAGAATCATAAACAATAAAATGGTTCTTCTCTTAAGCCACTAAATGTGGAGTGGATGGTCCTGCAGCAATAAATATCTGGGACTATTTGTGCATGAGCCCTACCCTATGGCAAATGTTAAGGACTTCTCAGAGCTCCATGTTCTGACACTGATCGCCGCAAGGTCTGACCGTGCCCAAGAAAAGTCAGGGACCTGCGTTTTGCATCAAGATGCTACACTTGTGATCACACACAGCCTTGGCCTCAGCTTGTCAGCCACTTTTCTGCCTTAAGTCACCATATGCAATTTCTGAAGGACCTAAGTTAATCACTGACTTCAAGACTCACAGGTTCCAAGTGTTGTCTATTTGTTATTCTGTTTTTAAAGGATACAAAGGGCAAACCTCTCCTCCTTTTGAGGTTGGTGCCTTTGAAAGCTGCAGCCAGTACTTGGGGCAAGGACTAGACAGCATGTGGGTTCACAGCCTACAAAGAAAGCCCATGAGTTGGCGTGTAGATAACCCTCACTGGCTCTGGCCACGGTATAATCACAGACAGGTCTACTAAACTGATCCTGGTCTACTGAAGCTCAATATGGGTCAAAAGCTCAGAGTCCAGCCAGCCCACTGGGCACACAAGGACAAGGAAGCTTGAAGACCAGGTGTGGTTTGTTCAGGGTCAAAGATGAAGTCAGCACAGCCTATAGCCCGGCCCTAGTCCCCCCAGTCATAGTCAGGAGTCCAGTACTATCTGTCTCCGTGTACTGATGGCAGTGGGGAAGAGGCTGACACCCCAGGGAAACACTTCCTCTGCATACCCTTTGGTGTGTGTGTGGCTTCTGCACCATCCTTTGAATCACTCTTAGTTTAAGGCACACATACAAGCCAAGCACAAGCTTGCTTCCACTTGGGCTTGTCTCTCCAAAGGCCCAAGGAAAACTGTACCATAGGCAAGAGCAAAGGACCCTCTCCTCTATTTTTAGCTCCCTTTCCATCCCACAACACGTATATACAGTACCTCCAGTTATAGGATATTTTCTGGTTTAATACCATGCATGTGTACCCTATGCCCTTTAATTACGTTGGAGTGCATTTTTTGCTGCAAAGCCGCAAGGGCTGAACCTTGCTGGTTCCTGTTTGAGCAAAAAGGGTAAACCCAGATCCCTCTACTGATATCCATGTATCCATATCCAACTACTGATGAACATTCCACACGGGCTTTGGTACCCACCAATGCCCTTTCCTGCTCTGATCCTAGCTTGAAGACTAAGGCTTGGTGGCATCCCACAGAGACTCAGTAGGTCAGAAGAGCTCCTCAAACAATTCTTATTTTCACAAGGCATTGTTGGAAACTGTTGCAAACATGTAGTTTCAATGACCATCAATAATACCCTATGCACCAGACACTCTTCTAGGTGCTTTGCAAATGAGTTATCTCTTTTAATCCCCACAACGATGTGATGAGGTAGGCTCTACTATCTCTGTTCCTTACGGATGAGGGGGCTGGGACTCAAGAAGTTCAGAAACAAGCTCAAGGTGACCAGCAAGTAAGCTGCAGGGCTGGAATTTGGACAGAAGTCCAGCCAACTCCAAAATCCATGAACTGATCCACCATACTGCATTGATTTATATAAACTAACCTCCATATGGCTCATTAATGCAATTCATGTCAAATATATAAAACACCATAACCTATATAAAAATCTCAGAGTGGTACACAGATCATAGAAATACAGTCCAGCAAAAAAACAGAAGTTCAAATAGTTTGTGTTCTTTTTTTAAACTGACATTTAATTGATATATAACACTGAATTAGTTTCAACATAATGATTTGATCTTTGTATATATTGAGAAATATGGTTCATGTTCTTTACCTACATTTTTTTTTAAATCATGGAGGAATTTTGTAAGCCATAGCCGTGTTCCTAAAATCTCCCTTCAATCTTGAAACCATTTCCTTCACCAACCAAACCTTCTGTACTTTCCTCTTCAAGATCTGCCCCAAGTCTTCTTTCCCAGATAGAAACTGAACTCAAGGAGAGCAGCTGTTTCCTTGCGTACACTACACTCTCCCGAAGTGGATCATTTTCAGTTAGTTCTTAAGGAAATGTTTTGATATGAGTTTATGGCTTTGGAAAAAGATACCAGAGGAGCTCAGTGGAAAGCAAGGCCGCAGAGGCTGGAGGGGGGTGCTTTTTCTAAACGCGTTTCCCACTCAGGCAAGTTGTGCGGCCTTGCCCTAGATTTACATCTCTTGAAGAGAAAAACCTGTTGATGACTAACTAACCTGACCTTAACCCTTGAAAAGGCCTCAAAGAACTATTCAGTCAAGGAAGGGTCCTCCTCAGAAGGCAGGCCAGGGGCAGAAACTGCCTGGGCTGAAATCCTCCTGGGTAGGGAGGGTAAATGGGAGAAAGGTTGGAAATAGAGTCTATTGATAATTTCTGTTCTGTCATATTTACCTTCTGGGCTTGTGTATCTCATTGACTGATAGATTTTCCAAACACAGACTCTATAGTGAGAATCCTGTAAAAAGCTCAGGAGTATGTTCTGTACACTGGCTTCCTTAAGAGGGACAACAAAAACGTCTGGGGTGAGGGGAGGGGAAGAACTATTGTCTGTTGAACAGCAGTGCGAGGTAAGAAATGGTTTGCCATTGGAAGACATCTTTCCAGTACCTAAATACTTTCTTTAAGATCACTAAATACTTTCCAAAGAGTATACAACAGAAGAGTTGGTATAGTATAGGAAAGTTGCAAAGAGACTAAATCCTAAGAGCTTTCATCTCAAGGAACAAATATTTAAAAAAAATTTTTTTTCTTAATCTATATGAGATGATGGATGTTAAACTAAACTTATTGTAGTAATCATTCCATGATATATGTAAGTCAAATCATTATGCTGTATACCTTAAACTTATACAGTGCTGTATGTCAACTGTATCTTAAATTAAAAAAAAAATGAGGGGGAAGCAAAAGAGTTAGTTAAATTTTTCTAAGTCTTATGACTGCCTAAAAGCCCATCATTTTTGAATATGGAATTGAATTAGTACAGTTATTCCTATGGCTTCTTGGAAAACATCATGAAATCCCTATAATTTACTATAATCATATAAAAATAATTGGTGAAAATTACCAAAGCCATCAGGCCCAAGTTTAAAAAATGAAGGTTAGAAGGAGAAGCTCCAAGCTGAGGTCTCTTAATGTCTCATTAAAGAAGCATGAGGTTAGGCCTGAGCTATAGGCAACCCCAAATGACCTTGACCTGAAGCCAAGATGAAAGTCCAGACTCAGGCCCATCATGCAGCACAATTCTGGGGGTTTGACTTTTGCTTCTCTGAGTTGATCAGTGCACACCCTGTCCATGGCAGAACAACTTACAAATGATGATCTTCAGAGATAGCATTTGCTCTTATGACAAAACAGAAGCATCACCTTTACCTTAAAAATAGAAGTTAGTTGAGAAACAATAAATAAAACCCAAACCCAGAACAGCCAAAGATAAACACATGTCCAGGCTCCAGCCACGTGGCCCCTTCCCAGTTTCCCCTGGTCCATTTATGTTTGGGACCAAATGCTGTAAGTAAGGGGTATGCTGTGACTGCTGCTGTCCCCCTACCAGCAACCCACGATGTGCAATTTTCATTTATAATTGTGGATGAGTTGTATCTATGCTCGGAGAGGGACAGAGAGGGGCCACAGGGGGCCAAGGGACTTAGATAAATAGGTTGCAAACGACACAGTGAATAATGCCAGACCAAAATTGAAGAGACTGCACTCAGCCAGTTCAAACTGTGAACTTACCCTTTCCACCACCCACAGCCTGGTGTTGTTTCATCCTTCTGAGAATGAGGGTTGCTGCGAGCCACTGTTACCACCACGGTGGGCATGAGACAGCTCTCAGATATCAGGGGCAGATTGATGATGATTCAATTCTCATCTAAAGATGGAAAACTCTATGAGGTGGTAGGCTTCTGGGACCTAAAATTCACTTTTGCAGTGTTCACCTTTTCCAGGTTGGTGTTTGCGTTTTCCAGTCGATTAGTGTCTATGGACAGTCAATTAGTCCATTAGAGCTGCCATAACAATATACAAGACTAGGTGGCTGAAACAACAGAAATTTGTTTTCTTACAGTTCTGGAAGCTGGAATTCCAAGATCAGGGAAGACCCCTGGTGTGTGGACACAGGCCTTCTCACCATACCCTCACATGGCTTTTTCTCTTCTCACTCTTGGTGGGTTGGCGGGGTAGGGGGGAGCTCTCCAGCGTCTCTTCCTCTTCTTATAAAGACACTAGTCCTTATCAGATTAGGGTCCCACCCTTATTAGCCCATTTAATCTTGATTACCTCCTTAAAGACCTTATCTCCAAATGCAGTCATAGGAGGGGATGAAGGCTTCAAACATATGAACTGGGGCCAGAGAGACACAATTTGTTAGTCCTAAGGAAGGACTAACATTTCCCTCCAAATGGAAATGATGGGATTATTTTGCTTTTATTTCTTAATTTATTTTTAGTATTTATTTTGAAGTAATCTCTATACCCAACATGGGGCTTGAACTCACAACCCTGAGATCAAGAGATGCATATGCCACTGACTGAGCCAGCCAGGCACCCTGAGATTATTTTGCTTTTAAATAAACCTGCTTTCTGCCCAAGCTCTCTCTTATAGCTTCCTACCACGCCCTTTGCCCAAGGTAGGAGGCTCCTCTTCACTCACCCTATGTCTACCTGCCAAGATGCTTCTCTGCTACTCTCACTCACCAGCCACTCCTTCAAACTGCCACCCATGGCAGTCCTCCTCCTTGAAATAGATCCCCCACTTTTCCCAGACATAATTGGTTAAACCCCATCTCCACTGCCTCTGAAACCCGTTATTTATTTATAAATTGAGGTTATTTCTGAACAGGTTAACATATGTACTTTGTCTACAAAAAGCTCAGAGTTAAAAGCTTCATGAGACTAGTGAGGACCATATAGCAAAGATCTTGGTCAACTCTTTCATTCATTCAATAAATATTTATTTAACTTCAAATATATGCAGCCACTAATCCAGTTATGAAGGAAACAGGCAAAGAATCCTTCCTTCGTAGAGCTTACATTCTTTCTGCCCATATTTTCCCATTCCCCGGATTTCCTCTGCTTTTGAAATATTTATTGTCCTGTGTCTATTTCAATCATATTGTATTTGCAAATATTTCCGATCTTATTATACTGTATAAATCTATAATCTTATTGCATAGTATATTTTCTGCAAGAGTCTGATTGCTTTTAACAATAAACAAGTAGGGGAGAACCTGGTTGGTTCAGTCAGTTAAGTGTCCTACTCTTGGTTTCAGCTGGGGTCACAATCTCATGGGTCCTAAACAGATGGAAGTCTGCTTCAAGATTCTCTCCCTCTGCCCCTCCCCCCACTCACACGTGCATGTGCATGCTCTCTCTCTCATATAAATAAATAAAAATCTTTTAAAAAAATAAACAAGTAGGGTCATTTAAAAAAATTTTTTTAATATTTATTTATTTGGGAGCGAGAGCACGAGAGAGAAAGAGAGCCCGGGCAGGCTGAGCAGTAGGCAGAGAGGGAGAAGCAGGATCCCTGCTGAGCAGAGAGTACACCGTGGGACTTGATCCCAGGACCCTGGGATCATGACCTGAGCCGAACAAAGGCAGACGCTTAACCCATTGAGCCACCCAGGCGCCAAGTAGGGCTGTTGTCAGTCATGAACTAGGTGATCCCTATAACATCCTAAGCACATTGTAAGCACAATTGTGAGGCTAAATACAAGGCACCTTTCTATCTTTTAAAATCCCAGATAATCTTTCAGACCAACCTCAAATCCTTTCTCTCCAGAAGTCTTTAATGGTAACAGAAAATGGAAGGATTTTCTCTTCTTTAACTGTCTTCCCTTAGTACATATTCACCCACTGTATAGTTGGACACAGTGTTATATTCTCTAATTCTGTCCTGTGTATATAAATCAGGATTCCCTTGGAATAGATATAAATTCTTTAATTTATATTCTTAACCCCCACAATACAATCTAGGTTCACATAAGACAGGAAGTAATACGTGAACATTCCCATTCCTAAATCTGGCCCTCTTTACAAAACAATACAGGGTTCTTTAATTGGGGTGAAGGCATTTAAAAGATAATTTGATTTACATTGCTAGATCACATCCATCATTTAAACATGGGAAAAAAGCAATGACACTTCAAACAAAAGAAACATTTCATATAATTAAGAGTAAAGGACAAGAATATTACAGTGTTTTCTATAATAGGAAAAATCTGCAGTCAAAATATTGGAGAAAAAGAGCACTGGCTAAATTATTTGTGGTGAATGCACTGGATGGAGTATTATGCATTCGTTAAAAAACATCTGAAGGCGCTTTAATGAAATGGTGAGAAGTATACAATGTGCTCTTAGGTGGCGGAAGGGGGGGCAGTGTTCAAAACTGCAGAGTACATGCTCGATTTTGTAAATAATTCATTTACGTATCTACAAACACATAGACAAAAAGATTGAACAGAAATGTCTTAGAAATGAAAAGAATCTGTGGGTGGTGAAATTATTGATGAAAATTTACGTCATTTTCTATAGAGCTACTACTTTTACAATTAGCAAAAAGAACGCATGCAGTGTTGAAATCTACAGTGAAAGAAGGATTTCGGACCATCCCTTCAGGGGTGGGTCCTGCCCTGGGGAGTGTGAGGATTGCCAGTTATCCCAGACGAGGGGTCAGGGCCTGGCCCCTGGTCCTAGCATTCCGAAAGTATAGCTTTAAGTAATAAGGTTGCATTTCTTTTAAAATACCATGTAATTAAGGCTTTCCACAAAATCCAATGGATGCTTTCGTGAATAAGACAAAAGCTTCTCCAGAAATAAACATGAGTACTTTGTCCTTCCATTCAGAAAGAATTAAGCCCTTGGCTAGCCCATGTATGTGGTGGGGGTTGGGGGGGGCAGGGAGGAGTGTCGTGTGAGAAGACCAGCTGGTGGCCAGCGGTCATTTCCAAGAGAGAACAGGGAGGGCCCCTCGTCTGAAATGAGCCCAATGGAGGGCATGGGTCATCGCGTCTCTCATTCCCTCTCCCCTGCCCAACAGACTGAGAAGAGAATTCAGAGCTAGTGCTCATTCCTCCAGCCAATATCCCTGTTGGTATTTTTAACAAGGCATAAAACTTGCAATTCTATTAAAAACACATGTCTCTTGTTTCAAAGCATGGTTAGCAACAGCCACTGATACTCAGTAAACACGCCACCAACCAACAGAACACGTTCATTTAACTCCAAGCCTCAAATTCTGAGTATTATATTTTTACAAAGAACATAGGATCTTCTGGCCGGAATAAAATTTGAGATAATCTCTTGGGCCTTCTCTCTGACTTCTTGAAAAGACTCTTCAATCTGCTTGAAAATAATAACTGTCCCATTTTTACCATTTCTCAAAGACAGAAGATCAGTAGGGTAGACTTAAAAAGCAGGAGATGGGGAGAAAAGAGAACGCTAATGAACTACAGAGCAGGCAAGTAGAATCTGAGAGCTGGGAGGTTGTCAGTCCCTCGGTCTATATTGTCAGCCGACACATGCCAACAAGAAATCCCTACTGGAGTAAGGGTTTTGCTTGAACACTGAATGGACTGACCGTTTGTGTCCCCTCAAAATTCATATGTTGAATTCATATGTTGAAGCCCCAGTGTGATGGGGGTATTTGCCGTATTTGCAGGTGGGACCTTTGAGAGGTCATTAGGATTAGATGAGAGGTCATGAGGGTCAGGCCCTCATGACAGAATTCACGTCCTGGTATGAAGAGAAGGAGACATGGGCCTCTCTTCCTCCCCTCACACACCATGCGAGGACATTAAGGAGAAGCCAGCCATCTACAAACTAGGAAGAGGGCCCTTTCCAGACACTGAATCTGCTGGCACCTGATCTTAGACTTTGCAGCCTCCAGAACTGAGAAATAAGCGTAGGAGAAGCCACCAGACCATGGTATTTTGTTACGGCCTAAGCCTGAGCCAACAAAGACGTCTCTCGCGTAGGGAAGGTTTGGATTTGCTGAACTCTGACGGCCATTCACTGCTGAAGAACTTGGGCTCTGCCGTGAGGCCAAAACCTTTAAATCCACTTCCCCACTCAACAGCTAGAGTGGCTTAAGGTGGCTAAGACTTTGTTTTCCCATTGACACGACAGGGGTAGCAAGGATGCCTACTTCCTGGGGTTGCTTGATGACTAATAGGACACAAAAAAGGCCACTAACAGAGAGCCTGGCATGCCATGCCCCGTAACTCCTCTCCCCCTGCTCCCCACAGTACTGCTGCACGAGAAAGTCAATATGAAGAACCCATAAGCCAAGGTTGGGTGGGGAGAGACAGATAATCAACCAGCAAACAACTGAGCGCTGACTGTGTGTCTGTGAGCGCGAGTTTCTGTGGAACACAGGCCATATGGCTGCTTAGAGCCAGCTCCGTACACACAAGTCACGGGCATTTCAATGCTTCCCCCAAATCCAGAGGCTTGGGGCGGAGAGGAAAGATGGGAGGGAACCTCCAGATCAGATATTTTCAACTCCAGAAAAGGAAACAGAAAGCTTTATTTATCTGGGCTCCCCAGCTTGCTAATTAGCTTATGGACTGGAAACTATTCTCGTGTGTCAGCCCTGCACATCTTCTGGTTATTAGAAAAACATCTGCTCGTTATCCCCACAGTTTCCAAATGTGCGAGAGGACCCGAGTCATGTTCCCAGATGCAAATGCATGACATCAAAGCTGCCTCGGGCACTGGGGGTCCTCACAGAGTTAGGGTTTCAGGGAGATTAGAACAGGTATTGGTTTTTCTTTTTTCTTTTTTTTAAAAAATATTTTATTTATTTATTTATCAGACAGAGGTCACAAGTAAGCAGAGAGGCAGGCAGAGAGAGAGGGGGAAGCAGGCTCACTGCTGAGCAGAGAGCCCGATGCGGGGCTTGATCCCAGGACCCTGAGATCATGACCTGAGCCGAAAGCAGAGGACTTAACCCGCTGAGCCACCCAGGCACCCTTGTTTTTCTAAATAGAAAACTTTCATCTTTGAGGCTTCAGAAGGGATCGTGAGCAAAAAGACACCTGTGTATATACTAGAGGTCTGCCGTTTGGTCAAGAAAGAGCATTAATCCTCACTCTGCCCCTTTTCCATATATAACTCGGGCTTCAGTCACTGGACAAATATTTACATGGGCTCTACTGTGCACATGGTATGGGTCTGGACAACACCTGGGTAACTCTGGAAGGACTGGAGCCTGAGACCCTGTGGCCCCCCTGAGGGATAGGAGCCCCACCGAGAGCATGCCTAGCTCCTAACACTGCACGAAGATCCCTTCCTTTACCCCACCAATCCCAAGGTGATCAACCCTCTGAGCCTACCCAGCTCTAAAGGGTTTCCTGGGATGTGGGACCTTCAAGGCTGTGACGCGGGACAGTCCTGGCAAACTAGGATGAGGTGATCACCTTGTTCATATCCCCTCCTCTTTCACTTCTCCCCGTTGGTGGCACAATGGTTCGCCCTTCCCTCGCTGGGAGACATATATCACAGCTTGAAAATTCAGGGAGGGATGTCTCAGTTTCCTTATCTGTACAATGGAAAGAATATAAAACTCCCCTTCTCAGAGGTTTTGGGGATATTACCAGGGCCTTACAGGGAATGCAGCCACCCCGGCTTAAATAAAGTGCACAGAGGAATGAGGTAAACAAATAAAAGGAGTGACAGCTGGAGGCTTGGGGGTGGCGGTAAAAGGGAGCAGGAACATAGGAAAGGAACAGAGGAGGGGGATCAAAGCAAGGCCCTAAAACCCTTCATTTCCGACCACCAGAGACCATCTGGTTAACTCATGGGCATCTCGAGCTCATCCTCCTCTGCCGACCAGCCCGTTTCTTTCCGAGTTGCTTTCCAAACTGGGCTCCCACCTCCATCACTGTTCCCTCCAGTCTCTTGAAAGACCCCATCAACCACCCGTCCCGAGTCTGAAATTAGGCCTTACCTTTGCTTTCTCCTCTCCTTCTTGCCCTGGATCTTACTCGTTGCCTCCTTGTGTGGAGTCTTCCTCCCAGTCTCTCTCACACTTTGTCCCCCTCAACCCAATCCACCAGCTCTGTGCTGTCATCTGGGCCAATCACTTCCCTGCTGCAACAGACCCTTGTCTCCAATCTGTTCCCCTCCAACCAGACTCCGCTCAGAAGCCAAAGTGGTCTTTCTAATAAAGCATGGAGCTGATCCTCAAAACCTGGCCACAGATGCCCAAGTTTGGGGGGCTACGCTCAGAGGAGTTAGTGGATCATTACCCTCCTTCCTAATCCAGAACTTCTGAGCCTTCTGGATGCTGTCCTTCACCCCTCACTCAACACCCTCAATTAGCCACCATGAGACACGCACGTGTAGTTTCCTGGGCACTTTGTGCTGTTTCATACCTCAATGCTTTCAAAATTAAGCTCAAAAATAGCTTCTTCTGGGAAGACATCCCTAACCACTACTCCCATCTTCCTAAGATCACTTGGGATTCAGAAGCTTTTCTGTCCCACCTCAGGCTTCTCCACCATTGCTCCTACCACCGTGCAAGGTACAGGGTATTGACTTGTCTTTCTTCCCTACCAGGACTTAAACCCACCAAAAGAAAGCAGGGACTTCATACTAGTTTACTTCCCATATCTAATGGCGGCTCAGCACTTGGAACACCCTAGGCCCTTCAAATAGCTGTTGAATGAGTAAGTGAAAACCAGGAGCCTCACCCAATACAACACAATACCAACGCCCAAAGAGGGTTGACATTCAGGAGTCAGATCGTCTCCATGGAGAGAACAGAAAATACTCCAAGCAAAGATAAATCCCCCTCTTACTCTCCCAGCCCTGGCACAAACCAAGGTGGGAAGGAAGAATGGGCTTGGACTTTGGAGGCAGATGACCCAAAGCTGCCATCTGTCTCTGCAGGTGGGCAAAGTGTGGCCCTGGGCCACCTGCACAACCTCCTAAGTACTACGTTCCTACTTCACCATACAGGGAGAGTAATAACCCATATCACCATGTTATTATGAGGAGTAAATGAAATTACGTATGTAAAACTGTTAGCACTTACCCAGCTCCCCTTCCTTTCTATGTCACCAAAGCAGAGTCAGAGCCTAATAAAATCTGTGTTCCCAATACACACAGGCAGCTCCTGCTGGCAAGACTCAATCTAAAGAAATAGGGAAGGAGGCAAAGATTTGCTTCCCGACTATAAACCTGGAACAGATAGGTATGACCCACAACACCCAGACTGGGTTCAAACATCTTAGGGTTTCTTGACTTGAAACACAGAAATCTCAGGACTCCCCACCCCTGTGAGGCAGCTCAAAGGGGCTTCATGCCTACAGCCCCCGCCCCCTGCCACACACATTCAATGCC
Organism: Lontra canadensis; assembly: GCF_010015895.1. NCBI lineage: Eukaryota > Metazoa > Chordata > Mammalia > Carnivora > Mustelidae > Lontra > Lontra canadensis. The sequence continues at coordinate 100,153 of NW_022631339.1, forward strand.
AGAGGAACAGATCAGGACAGAGATCGAACAGTGGGCTTTTCCCCATCTTCACCACTTCAAAGATCACCATTTTCGGCAAAGAGAAACAAGAAAGCCTGAAAGAGAACAGCAGGAAATGTTAACAGTGGTTACCTCTGGGGTAAGATTCCAGGTATATCTTTTTTAATCTTCTTAATCTTCTTTTTATTTTTTTAACTCTATAGTGAATTGCTTCTTTTGTCTGAAAACATTTATAATGCCCATGTTATCCTCATTAAAGGGCCAGTTTTCCTGACTTCCAGGTGAGTTATGCCCCTGTGAACACATTTAAGTTGTAATGTTCAGTTTTGTTCTGGAATCTCTGACATAGGAGGTTCAGAACTCTGTGGCCTGGGGTCCAAGGATGCTCCTACCATGATGATGGCCCTGGAATCTTCCAATTATCAAGCAGAATCACTACAGCTTTTAAGAGGTGAGCTGAAGAAAGACCTCCCCTAACACAGGATGCAGGCTCCTTCAGGGTACCTGCAGCTGTGTCTGTGGTCAGTGCTCATGGGTAAGAGAAGCCCAGAGCTGGGGAGAGATAATGAAGAAGAGAGTGGTAGAGGCTAAGGCAGTCCATAGGACAGGGTTCTAGGGAACTTTACCCCTTGTTGAAAGAAAGCAATGAGAGAAGAGTGGGAACTTGCCAAAGTGCCTCAAGTTCCTTGTAAAGGTTCTTTTTGGATCAAAAGAAGAGGTGTGGGCAAACAAACAACAAATAACCAGACTCTTAAACAGAGAAAACCTGATGATTGCCAGAGAATAAGGGGGTAGGGAGATGGGCGAAATAGGTGAAGGAATTAAGAGGTACAAATTTCCAATTATAAGATAAAGAAGTCACAAAGATGAAAACTACAGCATAGGAAATACAGCCAATAATTTTGTAATAAGGTTGTGCAGTGACAGATGGTGACCACACGTGTGGTAAGCATTGTGTAATATATACAATTGTGGATTCACTCTGTTGTACATCTGAAAATAATATAACATTGTTGCCAACTATACTTCCAATTAAGAAAAAAAAAAAAAAGAAGAAGAGGAGGTATGGAAGAACTCCTCTGCTAGCCCAGGCTTTGTTCATTTGTTTGTTTGCTCATTCATTGACTCACTCATCTGTCACTCACTGAGCCCCTCTAGGTACCAGGCCTCCTGTGTGTGGGGCAGGATGATTAACGGAGGCCATCTGTCCAGTATTCCCATCACCACCACCACTCAAGAGGAAATCTTAAGGAACAACAGCGGTTGGGCGTTTGTTTTGCTCAGTGAGTGTACACGCCGAGGGGGGGCAAGGGAATGTGGATATGAGAAAAAGCATAAGGAGCGAGAAGACGGCTGGTGGAAGAGAAGAACTTCAGAGAAGAGAAGCAATAGCTGTCAAAGTAGGACTCTGAAGATATCGTGCTCTTCTCTCTTCCCCCATGAAATGTGCAGTAAAATCTGCACCCTTCTCCAAGTGCTTCTGGAGTTGCTCTGGGCAAGGCTGTCAGCTGAAAGCAAAGGCTGACCGAGGGAGCTCAATCAGCCTCTATTACACCCAAATAAAGAGATGCTGTCCCTGCTCTCAAAGAGCTCGTGGTCCCTTGGGGAAGACACTACAAAGATGAGAGCACCTTGGGTGATGCATACTAAGAAGGGAGTCCCCAGGGCCCCAGGAACAATATTTAAGGGGCTTCAAAAAACTCAGTGATCAAGAATAATAAAACTGGTGCGACATCTCATGAAATTAAAATTAGTGCAAAAATGCATGATGAACAAACTGTCAAAATTCTGAATAAAGACAAGATCCATGGACAAAGCTGGGATCATGCAAGATAGGCTCAGATTCTGTCTTTTTTCCCACATGTTGATATTCCCTTCAAGGTAGACTTATATACATATTTTTTGCATTAAGTTTAATTTCTTAGCAATATTAAACTAAAATATCATTCATCTTGGTTAGTGCATTTTTGGTGCTCTTATATTCTGTGCCCAAGGTGAGTGCCTCACTCCTCTCACCCTCGTCCTGGTTCTGAGGAAGCCTCCAGGAAGGAGGGACTAGCTTGGCCTGCGAGGCCTGAAAATGCTTTTTTGAGAACTCAGTACTCCAAGTGGCTTCTGAAGAATAAATGGCCTCTAACATACGCAAAAGAATAAAATAACAGAATAAAGGCACAGCCTGTGCAGGTGACGTGCTTGAGGGAAGAAGGTTCACCAGCAGCATATACGTGGAGTGAGTGCCCAGCCTGGTTTCCTCTCTGAGGTCATGTGCCTCACAGGTAAAACAGCAGGTTGACCACTGAGTCATTTAGCACCTAGGGAGCAACTCCTACATGCCGCCTAGTGCCGATTCGAAACTACGAGAAAATGCAGAAGACACCACCTCCATCCTCTAAGAACTCACATCAAGTCAAGACACCCTATGTCATTTCTGGCCCTTAACATTCTGTAAGTGTTTTTGTCTTTGGCATTTTAATTGCTACTATCATTACAAAAGTGTTATTTAGGAGTTGCCCACATGATATCATTTTCTTTAAAAACAACATTCAATCTGACAGCAGTCGTGTAGCAATGATCTGTTTCAACAAGGGCTTTCACAGGTGAGACTGTGGGCTCCGTTCATGAACCTGGCAGCAGGCCAGCGTTTGCTCACTCCTCTCCCACTTTCCGAGAAGAGCCTGAAACTCACGGCCTTTCAATGACTTCCTTAGCTTTGTGAGCATAAGGGCAGAAGTGGGACTAGAATCCAGGCCTCCTGACTCCTGTCCCTTCACTGGTTTGTGTAGAGGATGTGCCAGCAAAGTGGAGAGCATTTCCCCTTCGGTTCCACATAAACTCTGCTGAGAAGGCAGCTCCTGGCTTCAAGCTGATCCGGCCAAACTCGAACGCACGCCACCTACTTTGGTTCATTCTGAGCTCCAGACTGCGGGCGGCAGGAGAATGACCAGCCCCAGAGCTTCATCAGTGTAAGACAGAACAAGACGAAACGCTTTCCCACTCTTCCCACCTGACCTACAGGTTCTGTCCCCCTATGCAGCAGCCAGGGAGCCTGGAAACCTGAGGGCCAGTTGTTAACAGGACATCCGGCCCCAGTCACGCTCATCCCTCAACCTAGGATTTCACTTCACACCAAGGTCCTTCCCAAATCCAAAGCTGCCTCAATCCTGAAATTTAAAACAAGTAAGCCTCCAAACCAAGCCAAGCAGGGACCCAAGGACAGCAGCATGCCCAGCTGGAAAGTGCCATCTCATTTGGTGACTTATCCTCCCTGAGCCTGGGCAGTGGCCAGTGGCCACTGGAACCCTGTCACCAGCTCTCACACAGCTCCAGGGCTCCTCTCTGCAGCAAGTGATGGGCCAGGCCAGGCCTGCAGAAACGTCATCACGCCAAGCCCTCACTTAAGTCCACGTCTTTCCCTCCGGGTCTCTCAAGAGAGAGGCAGGGCCCTGGCCTGAGGAACAGCCAGAGGCCTTCCTGTCCTGGCTGACCTGAGCTGGCCCAGGAGCCTGATAAACCTGGGGCAGGACGCCATGAGGCTGGACACAGAGGACTGCCTGGAATGCAGGGAAGGGTAGGAAACTGAGTCAGGCCGGAGCCCCCTCCCCTCTTTGGCACCACTTGTGACCACCCCCCACAAACCCCTACACTTGCCTTTACTTCTGCTTTGTACCATCACTGACACTGTCTTCGTCCTCACCACCATCACAGGAACCATTTACTGAGCACAGTAGGCTGGACAATTCTCCCCGCCCCACCCCTCAAGGTATGTTCACATCCTAATCCTGGGAACATGGGAACGTTACCTTATTTGGGAAAAAAAAAAAAACTGGGGTTTTGCAGATGTGATCAAGGATCTTGAAAGAAGTCACCTAGCCTAGATGATCTAGGTGGGCCCTCACATGCAGCCACGCAGACCTTTCCAGCTGAGAGGCAGAGGAGAGTTAGACGGAAACACTCAGAGAGCACAAGTTGGGCAGGAGGAGGCGATGTGACCAGGAAGGCAGAGGTCCTGGGGATGTGGCCCCGGCCCAGGAACATGCACAAGAAGAGCAGCAAGAAGCAAATGAAAATTCTCCCCCAGGGCCTTCCGAGGCAGCAGAGCCCGGCCAACACTTCGGTCTTGGACATCTGACCTCCAGAACTGGGAGAAAAATAACCGTCTGCTGTTCTAAGTCACCAGGTGTATGGCGATTTGTTAGGGCAGTGCCAGGAGCCGAGACAGCCAGGTCCACACCGCCAGCGTCACAGGCAGCCTTTACTGAGCGCCTTCTGAGCATCCACGAGCACAGGCCAGGCTCTGGCAGTGTTAGGCGCTTTGCGAGGCTGCCAACAACTCTGTTAGTTCCATTTAACATATGAGCAAACTGAAGCATCACAACAATAAGGAACTTGGAGGGCGACTTGGGAACCCCTGAGACACAGCCCTGTCCGGCTGCTCTTTCAGCCAGAACACCGTAAGTGCTTGACAGCGTCTTCCTTGCAACCACCGCAGGAATTTGCACATGGAGTTGGGCTCATTTTTACCCCAAATGATATTTTTACCAGAGTTATCACTGAGGCCTGGCTCTTCCCAAAAGTCAGGGGATGACTAAGTGTGGGGCCAGGAGACAACATTTCATATGACCGGAGTGGCATTCTGATGAGTTTGCCAGCATCTACATAGCTCAGATGGGCCTGCGGGAATTTCCTGTTCTCCTTCCTAAGGAAGGGCTTTGAAACCAAGATCCCACCAGTAGATACCTCGGTACTGACTACTGGAGCAGAAAAACAGCACAGTATCTTTGCCCTCTTTTGGAACAGAGATTAAGATAAACGGGACGCACAAGGAGAACATCATAACCTTCTAGAAGTCTCTCTGACCCAGACCCCTGAGCACCAGAAAAGATTCCTGAATCTTCTCTAGGAACGGAGAGGAGAATCTCAGAGGTCAGGGTTAACTCCACTCAGGAATACACTCAACTGTGACAGGGTTCAGCAGAATCCAGTCAGAAGGTGGGGGAGGGGTCCAAGGACTAAACCTCACACCAATATCTTTAACTTTGATTAGACACACCACATACACGGGAAGAGGTGGCTGGCCTGACCCACAGTTTCCCTTGAACACAACATATCTTGTGGCTAGATGTGGCTCCTGAATCCCACAGATGCTGGGCCATTCAGTCCCAGGCTCTGGCCACCCCCACCCCCATCTCCATATAGAAAGCAGTAGCCCTGATGCTTTCAGCACTGCTACCTGGGTAACCAGAAATGCTAACTACCCCAGGCAGGCCCATAAACTCAACAAAAACTGCTGTAAGAGTCGCTGTGCCCCGCTATGACCTGCCAAACTACCCCTATTCTGCATGGAGGAAACCTCGTTCCCTCAAGTGGAACAGAGAGCAAGTCAACTTCAGTATATTTATTCAATCTGCATGGAGGAGAATTGAGAGGGAGGGACCCTGGGAGGTCATCACCACCTGGTGGAGGGGTTCTCTCCAGCAGCGGGAAGACTCCATCCCTCCACGTCCCGGCACTCAGTGCCTGCGGCGTGCTCTCTACATCCAGCACCACCCTGGCCACCTAGTAGGGGAAAGTGGGCCAGAGGCTCAGCGGCCAAGCCCTTGGGTTTTACCACCAAGCGGTGCTCTGTGGAGTGGGGGGTAGTGTGGAGAATAAGAGGCAGTAAGAAGCATGGACTGTTAGCCAACCTAAGGTTCTGGCATCTTCTATGTGTAACTGGAAACTCTCAGAGCGTGGGACCTTGGAGGTCAACTAATTCAATGGCAGCCAATCCAAGGAGAAAGGGTCCAGCCTTGCTCATCTCTTTATTGCCTCCCCAGGGGGCTTGTTCAGTCTCACCAGGGCCTTTGCTTACAAGGGTCTACAGTTCCTATTTGCAACTCCTAAAGCCAAAGAGCTCTCAGAACTGAGTTTGTTTCGTAAGGCATCTGGCAGCAAAACTGCCTGATGTGCACTATCTTGAGGCCATTGAGAGCCTTTCTTCATCTTACTCTGGTAATATCCCTACATTTTGCTGCCAAATTATCAATTCATTTGATTATGAGGTCTTACTCCAGAGCCCCCTGCAAGTGGCATATAACGTATGATATGCATTGAATGACCATTCTAAGGATCCAGGAAAAAAAAAAAAGCTGAACGCGGAAACACATCTGGCCCTGAGGATTCCAGTGTGCTCCTGTGTTGCTCTGCCAGACTGGATCCCCACCTATTGGAAGATGTTACAGATGAACTCGATCTTGCTGTGATCTTTCCCATCCTCAGAAACCTTTCTTGAAGCTCAATGACTTAGTTTGGACCTGCTGATGAACTTCATATGCATTTGCGAGTCTGTGTATATGATTTCGCCCATTTTTGTGTCTCAAATGAATCACCAAATCAATTAAATTCCCTCTGCGATCTAATTACCTGCTTGGGTTTAGCCTCATTGCACCAACTCCAAAGCCTTGCCTATGTCAGGTATACAAAGATCCTGGGTGTTTGGCCCTCAACACACCAATTGCAGAACCCTGCAACTGCAGGCATGAGAAGAACAAGAGAGTCTAGAAAAACTACGAAAATTCAAAAAGATGGCAGATTACAAAATTAATACATGAAAACTGTTGGTTCAAATACACCGAAAAATAAGTTTGGAAAACACAGTGGAAACCAATACAAATCTTCCTCAACTTGCGATGGAGTTATATCCCAATCAACCCATCATAAGCTGAAAATATCCTGAGTCGAAAATGGATTTAATACACCTAACCTACATAACCCACAGCTTAGCTTAGCCTACCTTAAACGCGCTCAGAACATTTCCGTTAGCATATATTTGGGCCAAATCACCTAACACAAAGCCTACTTCATACTAGTGTTGACTATCTCGTGTAATTTGTGGGGTACTGTACTGGAGGAGGAAAGCAGTGTACGGGGGAAGAATGGTTGGAAGAGTGTGGGTTTTCTACCCTCGTGACTACACAGCTGCCTAGCACTGGCCATGGCCATTTGGCCCAGCATCGTGAGAGAGGCTTGTACTTTGAGCCTTGACCAAGGAAAAGGTCAAAATCCAGAACCGGGAGTACAAGTTTCTACTGAATATGTGTTGCTTTTACACCATCATTAAGTTGAAAAATCATAAATCCAACCATTGTTATTTGGGGACTGTCTGTATCTCCACTTTCAACAGGAACTGAAAAAGACTTTTAAAACCTTGGTACGTTGATATTCCGTAAGAAATACATTATCTATATAGATATTTAATTTAAAAAAAAAGACATCTGGCCTATTAGAAAGTACCTTTCAAACTACTGATAAACATTCGTTTGCTTTGGTATAATTACAGATGGCATCATAATTATGTTTTCCAAAAAAGTCTTTGTGGCACCTGGTTGGTACAGTAGGCTGGGCAACTGACACCTGATTTCAGCACAGGTCACAATCTCAGGGTCGTGAGATGGAGCCCAGCATTGGGCTCCATGCTGGAGATGGAACCCATTTAAGACTCTCTCTCTCTCCCTCTGCCCCTCCCACCGCACTCTCTCTTCTCTAAAATAAGTAAGTAAGTCTTTTAAAAAAGAAGCCTTCATCTTTTAGACATATATAGGGAAACACTTAGAGATGGAATAATGATGTCAGGGATTTATTTGAAAATGGGGGAAGGGTGGGTGTGGATAGATAACTGTGGCCATAGGTTGAGAGTTGTAGAAGATGTTTAATGGGTACAGAAAGGCTCATTTTAGTGTTCTCAGTACTTTTGTGTATATTCTAAATTCCGCGTACTAAAAAGGTTTTTAAAAATCTATTGAAGGAGTGGAAGACATTTTTAAGACCTAGCTTGCTTTTAAATAAAAAGGTGCAATTTTGTTTTCCTCCAAATTTACTATAAAGTCAATATGAACTTAATTAAAATACCAAGAAGGAGTACTTCATAAAGTTCATAAAGTTCCTCTGGAAAAATAGCTAGGAAAATTATGAAAGTGTAGGAAGTGATGGGGTTTAGGGCAGAGAAAGCCTGGTCTTACAAGCACTAAAACTTAACAAAGCAACTTAGTGATGGAGAACAAGTACGACAATGATGTCAAATAAAATTCCAGAAGTGGGTTTAGGGGCCTACTCTGTGCCAAGCACTCTTGAGGAGGCTGAATAATGGCCCCCAACAGGACAGACAAAAATTCTAAACTTTAAATAAATAAAAGAATTCATATGGTCATAAATGCTGCAGAGAATAGAAAGCAAGACAATGAGATAAAAGAGTGAGCAGGGTGACATTTGAGTTGAGACCTGAGAAACTTGTCAGGACAAAGGCTATCTAGGAGAGACCCATTCTAGGCAAAAAGGAAAGCAAAAGCAAAAACCCTGAGGTCGAAATGAACTTCATGTATTCAAGAGAAAAAAGACTGGATGACAGGAGAGGAGGGCCAGGAAGATAAGCAGGGGCCAGATTATACAAACCTCACTGGGGCTGGTGAGGAATTTGGATTTTAGTCTAATTGAGATGGAAAGCCAGTAGAGGGTTTTAGTCTACAGATATGATCCTTTTAGCATTTAAAAAAAATCAATCTGGCCAACTACATAGAAAGAGGACTCCATGAAGACAAGCATGGAGATGCAATCTTCTATCTTTCCCCAGCAATGGTCTACCCAAGAAATCATGTTGGCATAAACCAGCTAGAAATGGTGGAAATGGTTACGAATGGTCGGACTTGGGATACAGTCTTAAATTAGTGCCAGTCTGCTGATGGGTCAGAAATGAAGGAGGAAAAAAGAAAGGAATCAAGGATTATGCCTAATGTTTTGGACTGAGTCACTGCAGAGATGATGGTGCCATTAACTAAGAAAGAGGATGAGCACGAGTAGGTTTGGCAGTGATGGTAGCAAATCAAGGACTCGATCATCATTATGCTATCTAGCATTTGAGACATCCAAGGACAGTTGGCAATGGGCAGGCAGCTGCCATGTGAGGACGGAGCTCAACCTTGGAAATATATATTTGAGCATCACCAGCATAAAGAATGAGGGCACCATTTCAGATCTACAGGGAAAAAAATAGTGTTTGGCAACTGGTGTAGGGACAAGCAACTTTGCATTTGGGAATTAAAAAAAAGCTTCAAATTCAAGCTCAGAGCGAAACAATTTCCAAATTGGTCAAAAAAATTTTTTTTAATTGCTAAGTAGACAGAAAAATGGCCCTCCTGCACTCTCGCTGGGAGTGTAAATTTGTGCTATCTTTCTTAGGTATAATATGGCATTGTTTATCAAACTTAGAATGCGTGTTTGCTTTGTTCCAGTAAACCTACTATCTGTATTAATTTATATAACAGATATACACGGAAGAAACTCTATGTACAAGAATGGCTATTGCAGACTCACTGTAGTAAAAATTATAAACAGGCAGTGTGTCTCAACAGAGGACTGGGTAAATAATGATCATATGTCCACACGATGGCCTGATCTGTAGATGATACAGAAGGTGAAGGAAAACTTTATGCGCTGATATCAAACAATCTCTCAGACACATTAAATGAAAAACAGCAAAGTCCAGCACCTCTGTGTTTTATTATCCTTCTGTGTAAATATGTGTATGCTTATGTACAAAGGTTTCAACTACATTTTTTTTATCATTCTGCCCTGTTTGAATTTTGTGTGTACAAATTTCCTATTAGAAAAGGATTATGTGAACAGTAAAATTATCAGTCACCTTTTTCTTTATACTCCAGTATATATTTTTTTAAAAAGCAACCTAGCAAGTGTTATTAGAAAAAAAATCGAATAATAGGGTCCCACATCTTACCCTCTGAGACTGTAGTTAAATCACTTGAAATCTCCATGAAAATCTTAAGACCTTCTTTTCCAATTCTCTTTTATTTTCTTTCTTTCTTTATTTTTGGCATTCTGATCTGAGATTTTGTACCTTCGGGCTCTGTTGGAAGCAGCCTGTACCCAAAGCCAAGCTGTAAAAGTTGCAGGGGACATACAAAGCTGCCAACTGGGGGTGTTTAATGAGCAAAACTTAAGGATCGATGCAAATTGTTCACAAACACCAGATGGCAGGGGTCATGCGGGAGATCGCCTCCAAGAAATCAAGTCAGAGCACTGGTCGGGTCCAGAGGAAGATAAACGACTCCCATCTGATTCCGAGAGCAGGAGATTATCATGGGACTCCTGGAGCTCACAGAAGTGCAGGAGGGGTTCTCCCGCAGCTCCTGGATGGGAAAGGCAGGAGCTGAAGATTCTAGGGAATAAAGCAGCTGCTGGTGGAAATGGAGTGTCTTGGCCTGTGTGACCCACCTGCAGGGCTTCTGACGTTTAGTTGCTCTGAGATCCCCAAATGTCTGAACCATGTACGTGTGTGTACGTGCACGCACGTGCACGCGCACACACACACACCCACACACCCCCTAAACATTGAAAATGCACTAGTTGTATTTAACCCCGAAGAAGGGAGAAAAAAACCAGAATTCAATTCAGTGGTTATTAAGAATTTTAAACGAGGAAAGAAGGTACCCAATTAGCCCTTTTTAAAAAACCTTTCTTTGACCTTTCAAATGATATGCCTTATTTACATGCCAAGTTAACAGTATCAGTTAGTGCTAGGCTTATTTGTTGTGATAAAGTCTTATTTTTAACTGGAAGCAAGAGTATCCCATTCCCCCTCTTCCAAATAAGCACTTTGATGGGAAGCCAAGCTGCAGGAAACTCCAAAGCTATCACTAGGGCAGGGAAACCTGCTCGTGGGCAGTCCGCCCTGTGGACATGGTACCTCGGCAGACATGGTACCTTGGGCTCGCATTGGCCTTACATCTTCAGAAGTGATCACAGACGTTAGAGCTTCCCACTCCAATGCTGATCGCCCTCCTTGCCAAGTCTAACCTACACCTCTCTGGGGAAGCTTGAGCAGCTCTGCCCCTCCTCGCTGGTCCTACAGGAAATGCAGAACCGCTGCCTAGGTCAGCAGATCCACACTGTCCCTCACCTCCTGGTGGAGCCAGTCTCAGCTCCTTTAAACTTTCCTCTTGGATCTCATTTTCCAACCATATAATTATCTCTGTGGGTCTCAGGGAGAAGAAAGAATATGGTGTTCAAAAAAAAAAAAAAAAAATTATACCCTTCTTTTGGTCCTATCATCTGTATTTTTTGCCCCTGGGAAAGGAATCTAAACTATGCCACTCCAATATATTTAGGAGAAGGAAGCCTTCCGTAGCACTCTTCCTTTAAACTTGCTACTGCCTTCTTGGGAGAGACTATAACCCAGGGGAGTGGGGATTTTTAAATGGAGTTCCATAGTCATGAAAAGCATGACCAGCCCAAGAGCAACAGAGAAGAGCTATAGGCTGGGTTCTAGAACAGGGGGTTGTCCAAACACTAATTAACTCAAGCTTACCGCACTGTCCCCTGACCCAGAAACAAGGATTCAAGGTTTAATGAATTTAAAATTAAATGGAAAGCTGAAGAAAATATAAACCCTTTGATTCAAACAGTTGCTAAAATTAGTCTGTAAATTCCTTAAAACAATGTCTAATCAAACACTGTTATTTTTAAAAGTAAACTCTACAACTAACGTGAGGCTTGAACTCACGACTCTGAGATCAAGTGTCACAGGCTCTACCAACTGATCTAGCCAGGTGCTCCTAATGGAACACCTTTAGGGTAAACTTTTTATTTAAGGATTACCTTTGAAAAGGTTTTATAGTTTTAAGAAGCTTCCACATAGCATTTTATGATCCAGTACGGTAGGAAGGGCAAGACTGATAGGCAGGTAGATATATACACATAACTATTTTAAACATATACATATTATTTATTATACCCACATTTTGTCTGTGTATTGTATGAGAAACATGAACCTCAGAGTGTTTTAGTTTCTTAAGATTCAAACCCAAGCTGGACAATGAATCCTGTGGAAAATCTATGCTATCTGTGATATCAAATACGTTGATACCATCTGCTGTTCACAACCCAAGATGACAGATGACAGTCAAGTTTTAGTTGTCATTAGAGAGGAAAAATGTATTCCCGTAAGAGAACCTGCAGCCGGTGCAATTCACTATCTTACTTTTTTAATGTCCTGAGTGAAGATACTCTGATATGAAACAGAGATGTCACTAAATGCACTGTGGTCTCCTGGATCGGATCCTGGGACAGAGAAAGGACATTACTGAATCTGAATGAAGTGCGGAGTTTCGTTAATTGAAACGTGCCATGTTGGCTTCTGGGTTCCGACAAATGCACTGCGGTTATGTAAAATGCTAACAAAGAGGGAAAGGGAGGGAAAGGTGAAAAAGGACTTCTTACTATCTTGACAATTTTTCTGCTTGTCTAAAATTACTACAGAAAAGAAAGCTCATTAAAAATATACATAAGTGTCAATAAGCCAACAGTCTTAAACCTTTAGCGTTTATCACACTTTTTAAAGGAAGGAAACAAGTTATTTTCCACCCAAGTGGTGGCTCCATATTCAGAAGCATTTAGTGATAATCTGGCAAAGGTCTCCGTTCACGGGAAAAGCCAAAACATTGACATATATGGTGGTAATTATTCTGCAGGTGTCGACCTTTAGGACCAGAAGGCTGGGGCAATCCTGCGAAGGAGTTCGGAGTCGGCCGATACCCCCAGTGGACATCAGTGATTGTCCGAGAAGCCAAGAGCAGCTCAAGAAGCACAGGTTAGACCAGTGTCTACAGAGGTTCTCTCCAAACTGCCAGAGACACACTGCCAGACTGGGCACGGGCTCCCTACGCCCACCGCAGGAAGTATTTACAAACCCAGCAGGACCTGGCGCCTGGTCAGGGATTTCAAGGACAAGCCAGCAGCGTTTCCAGAGAGCAGCAGAGTAATTAAGCTCACATGTCCAGACGAGGAGCCTGGCAGGCTCGGGGCTGCAGAGCCCCAGGCTTGCTTCTGGCTGCCTGTGTGTGTTCACCACCAAGACTCTGGCCACAGACATGGGCTCAACATGCAGGTCAATTCCAGGCAGCACAGGAAGACTTCTCTTCCTGAGGCTGACATGAATGAGGAATGTTTTTTTAAATTATTTTTTAAAAGATTTTATTTATTTATTTGATAGACAGGGATCACAAGTAGGCAGGGAAGCAGGCAGAGAGAGAGGGGGAAGCAGGGTCCCCGCTGAGCAGAGAGCCCGACGTGGGGCTCGATCCCAGGACCCCGGGATCATGACCCAAGCCGAAGACAGAGGCTTTAACCCACTGAGACACCCAGGCACCCCGAAGAATGTTTTTTAAAATAGGCTTTCAAAGGGCAAAGTTGCTCCCAATCCTCAGGAGGCTGAAACCGCAGCCAGCCCACTGTACCTCCCATGAGCAGCTGCCTCAGGGATTTTATTTGTACCCAGCACTATTCTGACTTCCTCTCCTATTAGAGGGATGGGTGGCAGATTTTCCGTTGCATTGTCTTCGAAGCAAAGTATTGCTGATTCCGAATATCTGCTCTATACTAGTTCCTTCTGACAAGAGCCTTTGCTGCGAAGGGATGCAGGAGTCATCATCATACTTGTCCCCTAGGATCCAGACAAATTCTGGAGAGAAGTGGCCAGTGCAGGGTCTTTTCCTCTCTAAGCTCACCCTCCATTCAGCTTTTCCATGATATATACCGCAATTGCGAATGAATGAATGAATGATTAGGGACTTGCCAAGCTTTCTCAGTCATTTCATGAGTGCAAAGCGTATCAGAAACATAAAATAATACCATATCTGATACCTAAGCCAGACACTATGTTAAATGAATTTAAGACCTTTAGAGCTGAATATTTTGGTGATAATGCTATTTAAGGATTTGATCAAATTCTACAGACTCTGAGTTTTTATATAAGTTTAGGCAATCCACAGAGCCCTTGAAGGTGAGTTTAGCAGTCCTTGGCTGATGTAGTCTCAGTACTACAGGATCTAATCTTAAAAAAAAAAAAAAGGAAACTTCAGAAATCTAACATTCATTCCTGAAAGGAAGTAAATTAAAAATGGATAAGTAGACATAAGCACGCAAATTTGCGAATTTTCAGTCCATTAGCTGGAGGTCAGAAATACGTTTGTTTTCTCATCTGTAAAAAGGTATGATTATTGCACTGGGATGCTACAGACTAAATTAAATGAGCTAATATCTACAAAGCATGGAAATAATGCCCGGCACATAGTAAGCACCGCCTGTTTGTTATAAAAAACACAATTCAGGACACCACAATACAATGACAAGTATCTTTATCAGGTCACAAACAACCCACAAAATAGCTGTGATGAATCTCAGTGTCCTCAGAGACAACACTTCTCAAGATGAAAGAGCAGATGCCTTAACCCACTCTTTAAAATCTTCATTTTTTAAGAGGAAAACTTTTGAAAGCATAAGCTCCTAGAAATGCCTTTAAGCATAAGCTGCTTTGTGGAAGTGGAAAAATATTTTGATTTCCACAAGAAAACTTGGAATCTGTGCCAGTCCAGCATGGATCTTTCAGTCAAGTGCAAAGAAAAGAAGAAGCACCTGGAAAGTCATTTTCATAGGAAGATAACGCTCTGATAAGCATGCCTCCCACACAAGACAAGAAAGCCTTCTCCTTGGTTAGTCCAATGGACTTGCCCCCTCTCTTTCCCTCAAACAATGTGGTAGGACCTCCCCAAGTGTCTGGGGGGGAAAAAAAGAGTTCCCTAATGAGGCAGGACCCTAGCTAACTCTCCCTATGACATAACTGAAAAGCAAAAATAAGAAACACAATTTAAAATGCCCAGACTATGGGGCGCCTGGGTGGCTCAGTGGGTTAAAGCCTCTGCCTTCAGCTCAGGTCATGATCCCAGGGTCCTGGAATCGAGCCCTGTATCGGGCTCTCTGCTCTGAAGGGAGCCTGCTTCCTCCTCTCTCTGCCTGCCTCTCTGCCTACTTGTGATCTCCGTCTGTCAAATAAATAAATAAAATCTTTAAAAAATAATAAAATAAAATAAAATGCCCAGACTAGAGGTGACTGGGTGGCCTGCTTGTGCTCTCTCTGTCTCTCTCTGTCTCTCTCTCTCTCTCAGTCAAATAAATAAAATCTTAAAAAAAAAAAAGCACACAAGTTGATAACTTTTAACATACACATATATCCATGAAACCAACATCACAATTCAGATGATTCTCACAGAGATGGTGGGTTTCACATCGATAACGGTGCAACACACCATAACTTGGTGCTTTCTTGGGCTTAGGATCCCAAAGTCCTGAGTTCTAATTCTCCACACCTTTCAGCTTCTGGCAGATGACAGTGCTACTTGACCTCTCTCTGCTTCCATTTGTTACATTGAGGCCACAACAGCACCAACCTTGAATGGCTGTCGCATTGATTAAATGAATACTGGAAATGAAGCTCACAGAGCTGTGCCCTCAACAAATTGCATCCGTTAATGTTTTATGATTAAGAATCCCAAACGTTTCAGCTGTCTCAGACTCCTTCCCTCTCCAGCTCCCACATTCCTCTACAAGTTCCCATCCTCGCTGGTTAAGTCCCCCGGTTTCGAGGCATCCAGCCACAGCGCTCTGCCTTGTCCTCCTTCTTCCTCTCCCTGCCCGACCCATGGCCACCGCCCTCATGCAGACGGCTACCAGCTCCTGCCTTCCCTTTTATAATTGCCCAGTTCAGCGTTTCTAGACATCTGAAGATGTCTAGACATCTTGACAGGACAATAAAAAGCTTACAAATTATTTTCAGAACTAATCAAGTATTTCTAACTTTTCTTTTGCCAATAAAGATACTAAATAAATAAATATCACTAAGAAACACCATAATTTAATTAATGGCAAGACAGTTTAATCTCTTCCAAAATAAAAAGGCCACAAATGCAGCATAAAGCTGTTTTTTTTAAATGAGTATGTTCAGCTTTAAGAAAAACTCATGGTTTGGGCCTCATTCTCCTCAGCTGCCCCAGGCGGGGTGGGGGGGTGGGGCACACGCCAGCAGCTCCAGCCCTTTCAGAACCTTTCAGAACAATTTCACAAACCTGGGGGTCCAAGTCATCTTCTTGACTGGGTTCGGGCTGCTACAACAAACTGCCATAGAGTGGGCGGCTTAAACAAGTTAGTTTCCACAGTTCAAGAGGCTGCCAACTCCAAGATCAAGGTGCCTGCTGATTCGGTTCCCCTCCTGGGTTCTGTCCTCACATAGCAGAGACAGTAAAGGCTCTTCTTTTAAGGGCTCTAATCCCATCCTGAGGGCTCCACCCTTAGGACCTAATCACCAACCCAGACCCTCCTGTCAGTTACAATCCCAGCAGGGATTAGGGGTTCAACACATGAATTTGCGGTGGGGGATGACATGCCAACATTCAGTCCACAGCTCGGACTGACCTCTCTCCCCTCTATCCCACACAAATCCTCCCACAATGCACCCTACCCTGTTGTTGTGGGGCAGGGCGCATCAAACATAACATCCCAGACTCAGCCAGAGGGTGTCCCCGGTGTAAGAGTTTGCATTTTACACCTCGGAAGGCATTCTCCCATAGAAACATGGAAACATGCAGTGGGGAGAGCCCTGTGCCCTAACAGGGTCTGTAGGAAAGGGAGCACAGCCCTGTCCTCACAGCCCTCCAGGACCAGCAGCCACAGGTGAGAGAGTTACTCTGGGGAAAGAGCAGGCCTTCCCGAATAACATGCCCCCGGGGGGATCCCCGTGACACCAATTTAGAGAGGAGGATGGCAGTTCCCTGCTGCTCCTTTCCCTGGAATACCAGCTTTGGGTGACTTTCCTGGTGCAGCAGCCACTTTGTCATCCTCCCCCATCTCAAACCTTCTCACTAAAACATGGAGAAAAGGTCTCCCAAGAATTGTTACCGTCACCAACAACAGGAAATGGACTATGGCTAAAAATAACAAGAGGCAAGGGGACAGCATTTCCAGAAGTCGACAAAGAGTTCACCAGCAGCTTAACTCCTGCGTTCAGTGGGACCTACAGGGGCAGGTCTCCCCACCTCGCAGCCCCATCTGCCTTAGGCCTTCTCTGCTCTGTATCTGCAGATACGTCTTTGGCTCTGAGACCCATTCCCTAAACCCTAACCCCAGAGACTATCTTCTCTGAAGCTCCTAGAATTTCAGGGTGGCACACCTGGACTTCTTACCTTCCATAAGGAACACTCTTCCTCCCACCAGCCCCCTCCATCACCTGTAAACTCATATTTAAAAAATAAAGACTCTGAAGTGCACAGTGGGCTCTCTGAACACTGAAAGGCCCTGGTGAGGTCCTTGTGCGTATCAAAGGCAAACTCAGATGTGCTGTCACTTGCAGAGGAAGGCTAACTCTCCTTGGACAAGCAGGACAGGAGGCCCCTGGGCTGGTGGAGGGACTGGTGAGGGAGGGGATGCAACTGCCACACCTTTAATCAACCTGAGGGCATAAGAAGGAACAACAGGGACAGACCAAAATTGCTGGGACAGAACCCAGAAATTGCAGGGACACCTTTCAGCCTTGGGGTCCAACTGCTGGTGTGGACGGCCGCTACTCAAAGTGCGGTCCCCCAACCAGCATGATCAACGTTATCCCGGAGCTCGACAGAAACACACTCTCGGGCTCCTCCCCAGACCTAATGAATAAGAATCTGCATTTTAGCAAAGTCGTTCCGACATTAAAGCCTGAGAAGCAGTGTTCTGGAACATCTAGGTCAGCGGTTCTCAAACTAGGGTAATTTGGCAACATTTGAAAACATACTCTGTTGTCACTACTGGGAGGAATTACTGGCATCTAATGGGTAGAGGCCAAGGTTGCTGCTAGATATCCTATAATGCATAAGGTATCCCCCACTCAAAGAATTACCTGGCCCCAATGTCAACAGACCTGACACCAAGAAACCCCAGTCTGGATGAAAATGTCTAGGAGAGAGTTGGAGGAGAGGTCCTTGCCACTCCAAGCATGGACTGCAGACCAGCAGCATCAGCAGGGCAGGGACTGTTAAATGCAAAATCTCTAACCAGACCCCCACCATATGGCATCAGAACCTCCAGGGGGGTAGAGCCCAGGAATCTGTGCTTTGACAAGCTCTCCATAGGAACTGGACACATACTTTTTGCTTCTCGAATTTTGCACTGAGAAGCATTAGTATAGGCCATGGGTCCTTGCCCTCAGGATGGCCATCAGGAAAGGTAAACTCAGACAGGTTCTCTACTGGTCCAAGATTCTCACCAGTAAGAACTGTGTCCAGGATTTGAGGGAAGGCCAGCTCTGGTGGTGGTGGAGGGCTATGGGGTTGGCACCAGCCTCTTAGGTACATAAGTGGCTTAGAGGTTGTGGCCACTGCTGTGAACAATGTGCGATGCTCATGGTCTTGACGCTGATCACAAGAGAACCCTGGTGAGATGGCGCACAGGAAAAGGAGAATTCAGAGCTCTCAGATGACAAAGGCCAGACAACACTCAAAATGGCAATACTGTACCATGTCCTAGCAGTGAGAATAAGGAGGATGTTGGTGACAGGGAATTATATTTAGTATGTTCTCAGCCCTTCAATGTCACCTCCTCTGGAAAACCTTCCCTGATTTCCCCTGATAGAGTCATCATCTGTTTTCCTTGATATTTTCCATTCATTGTTCTCATCTTCTCATGGTCTTCCTATGCTGTGAATTCTGCTAATTCTCCTGTCCACAACAAGATGGGCTCCTTGAGGACAGGAATTAGATTGCAGCAGAGGTTGGGGACACAGTCCCTGGCCCACCCTTCCTGGAGATCACCTACGTAGTTCTCAAACTTGCTCTAGGGTTCTTCTGACTCTTTGCCTAAGGGAAGTGCCAGGGAGTTTACTCTCCCAGAAGCAACCTGTGCCAAATGAAGGAATAAGAGTGGGAGCTGATAGACAAATAATCCTCATTATTTATTGCCCCATGGGAGAATTCTGAGGTGTGTCCTGCGCCATCTCAAAGAGACCCACAGAGTGCCTGAGCTGCTATTGCCCTTGTCATACCAGTAACCTCACAGGTGCCCCTCTAATCAACTTTCCTCCCCATGCCTCAACACCGTTTCTGCACCCACATGAACCCCTGCACCCAAATCTTTGCCTCAGAGCCTGCTTCTGGGGAACCCAAATGAAGACAAATAATTTGCTCACTGCTGAATCCCCAGTACTTAGCCTCCTCCCCAGCATGGTCAAGGCTCACAAAAGTAAGTCTTTACGGAAGTCAAAGTCTTGATATGCCTGGAAAATTCCAAAAACAACAGCAAACAAAAATTAGCTACAAAACAAAACAAAACAAAAAAGAAACCCACTGATGGCCTGGGTGATATGACCCCGAAGAACGCATCTACATTTCTTCTCCTTGAGTTTTGGCCACAACTCTGAAACAACAGTCACCTAACTATTAGTAACAACTGAATCTTGCATCATCGTGTAGAAAAAGAGGAGAGCTCAGTAGGTAGGAATTCTAACCCTGGTGTCTGGTAGAACTAGGTTCAAATTCTTAGCCTGGAGAGCTGCTAAGTGGCCTGGGCCTCAGTCTTGTCACCTGTTAGGGGGGAATAATAATAGGACCCGCTTGCAGGGTTGTGGGGAGGATTTCATAGGATAAAGGATTTACTGAGGGATTTAGTATAGTCCTGGCCCAGCATAAACCCATAATAAATGTTCTCAACATTTACTGTAATTATCGCTATGATTGTATTGCCTGTTTAAGGCTGTCTTCACGTTTCTTCAGGTGCTGGATGGTAGCGGAGGGCCAGGCACGCAACAGACACTCAACAGTCCACTACTGCTGGAATGAAGAAACGACAACCTGTAAAAAGCCTGCAAACACTCCTCTTGCAAAAGCTGCTAACAACTCTTCCTGTTCTTTAATCCTACCTTGGTTGCTCAAAAGCTAGAGGAACTTAGGAAAGTCAATTTGTCTGATGTCCTGCACGCCTTACCCATAAAACCTGGATTAGTATTAGATTATTTCCAAGGCCCCTTCCAGTCCTTTCACTTGGCGATAAAATAGCTCCCAGGAAAGGATGGCTGGAGCCACTCACTGCACACCTGGAGGTGAGAGCAGACAGGGAGGGGGAGGAGGGCAGAAGTGCTCAGCTCCCCCTCTCCCCACAAGGTAGGGGGTTCCAACACTGTCCCCTTGCCTTGGTTGAGCTGTTTTTATTTTTATTTCAAAAAAAACAAAACAAACTCCTCCAATACCCAAGTAACTCCTAAGATGCTATTTCTACCTTTTTTTCCTCTTATCCTTCATTCTCCACTCTACTTCATTAAGAAGCAGGGCCTCTGGAAATCACCAAACATTCACTGCAGATTTTGAATTATTTTTCCTCTAGCCTATCATTAGCTATATTTGCCTGAAAATAAGATTGATGTCTTTTAAAACTCATCTACTTGCAACCCCAGAATGCAATCCCCTCCCAGTTATTACTATCCATTCATGACATTAGGAACAGCAGGGGACCTAAACTCCAAAACCCAAATGATCTCGACATGCAAATGTGTCCTAAAAACCCAACAACGGCAGAAGATTTCAAAGGATTTATTAGCAACAGAGCTGTTGTTAACTAGACGACTCTGGGGAGTTTTCCAGGCCACGGTCAAAGTTGCTCTGCCATGGGCCAATTAGACCCAAAGTTCTCTGCTCCACCTCAGGACCCCTCACGAGGCAGGCAGGGGCAGCACCACAGTTTTGAGGGACAGAAAGGAGTTGTTTTATATTCAACCCACTTCCAAATGGCTTTCTCCAAAGAGAGGGCAACTAGGCAGACTGCGTTTCTCAACTCTCTCCTTTTTACCAAAAAGCAATTTCCTGTCCAGATTGGAAACCAGACCTCCATGTCGGCACATATTAGAATGTAGGGGTGACCAGGAGCCAGTTTGCTGGAGAACTTGCTCTCTACAGACTTCCCTCACCTTCCTTGTGCAGGGGTCCAACTTTCCTCACATAGCCTCACCCCCACTGCTCTTGCCCTCTGGTGACGCAGACGGCCTTCGCAGGTGAGGCCGCCACACACATGCGCCACACCAGGCCCCTGGCCGCCACCCTCTTCCTCCCGAGGGGTCCTCGCACTTGTTCCTTCTCCCTTCACATCAGCAACTGGCTGGCTCGTTTTGCGGGCCTCTGCTCCAGTGCCCTCTCCCCCATCGGGCTTCCCTGCCACACTCCTTAGCCAAGCCCCTCCACGACCCTGTAGCCCTTTAACCTGTATTGTTCTACTACAAGAGGCATGTGGTTCCTGAAGTTACATTACATATGCCTTAGTTTACTGGTTTCCTGCCTGTCCTTGCCCCTTCCTAAAATGGAAGCACTCCGTGGGGCTGAGGTTTC
Source organism: Lontra canadensis (assembly GCF_010015895.1). Taxonomy (NCBI): domain Eukaryota; kingdom Metazoa; phylum Chordata; class Mammalia; order Carnivora; family Mustelidae; genus Lontra; species Lontra canadensis. The sequence continues at coordinate 121,374 of NW_022631339.1, forward strand.
AAAGGCCTTCCTCACCACCACATCTCTACCTCCTAGAAGAGGGCATAGTAGACGCTCCGCGAATACGTGCTGAATGCGGGCTTGTCTGCTCTTGGGCTGAGCAGTCACAAGAAACAGAGAGCGCGCCACCGGGAGGCCGAGAGTCTCCCCAGGCCTGAGAGCCTTCTGGTCCACTACTGCTCAATCGATCTCAAGCTTCTGTCCCATCCCTTGGATTCTTTGCCTCCAGTTTCTGCATCTGCAGTTATCCTCCTGTAGTATTCCCAGCCCCAGGCTTCTGGAAACCAAGACTTCGGGTCATGGCGGGGAAGAACAGAGAAAGGGAGAGCACTCTGTGGAGAGCTGGGGGGAGGAGGGCGGAGGTTTAATCCCTCCTAAACCATCCCGCCAAGTATTTTTCTGAGCACCCAGCTCACCAGTTTATTTTTAGGTCACTCTAATGATAACCTAAACAGTAAAGCAGCCGTCACCTCATAAATGCAGGGTCAGCAGGCCTCTTGCATGTATGAGCTTGTCAAGATAATCACAAAAGGCACTTTTCCTTGAGATCACTAAAAATAATTAATAAGAAAATACTTTTTGAATAAAGAGATAAGTTCAGCTGCAGGAGAAACATGCCCATTTCTTATATCCCCAAAATTAAGACCCTGTGTTCCTTTATAAGATCCTGGGCCTGTCGGAACAGGAAGATACATTCCATGATTGCTCTGACCCTGGAGGTTTCTGCACGCCCTCTGGCTTCCATGTGGAGACTGAGGCTGGCTGGGTAACCGTCTCCTCCCTTCCTGGTCACATAGGAGGCTTCCTCAGGGAGATTATAGTTGGGCGTTCCATTCCTTCATCACCAACATTTGCAAAGTTTTCTCATTTACGCTTCAGAAATGAACTCTGAGAACCCCTGAAAGCTGCTATTCGAAGGAATCTGAAGGCAAAGTGCCCTGAGCGCCCCATGCTTCCCCTCTACTTCCAAAGGATGAGAGCTCTCACCTCCAGGCTCTTGGGAGGTTGTAACGGTCCCTTCCTCCCTCCCATCATCATCTGATGTCTTTCTTACCTCCCTCTTTTCCCTAAATGCTCCTTGACCCCCTGAAGTTTATGTTCAGTAAAACTTCCAATTGATTAGCAGGAGTCCTTCCTGGGGATGATCAAATTCCAATAAATAGTCATCTTCTTGCTCTGTCTTCATAGAAGGCCAGAAAACATACATGGAAGCTGGGCTGTGGGTCCAGGGAAAGCTTGTTGGGCAAAGGCACTATACGTTTGTACCCAATGGAATAGTGAGTTGGCCAGAGGAAGGGCAAGGAGAGGTGGGGGGAAAGTTCTAGAGACAGGAAGGGAGTTGTGTGAGAGACACAGAGTGGCATGCTGCAGACTTGATATCAAGCTCGGGAGGGAAAGGATGCCCAGCTCGGACTCCCACATCACATGCAGCCAAGTGCCCTATCCTGAGCGCTCTGCCCCATAAAGTTCTTACCAGACAACAGCAGAGACAGAGAGTCACACACCAGAATTCCATAAGCTTCCAAAGCATAGACTTGTCATGAGCTACACTTTCCAGTCCCCTCTGCCTCCGAATGGGGCTCTGTGGTTACTTCTCACCAGTGGAATATGCTAAGCGATGTGAGCCATCAGCAAACCAAGGCATTTCAGAAGTAAATGTGCCTTCTCCCCTCTTTTGCCTTCCACCGCTGGGAGGTAGATGACCCTGTAGCCTAGGAAATTGTGGGGACCCAAGATGGAAAGAGCACACAGCCCTAAATCACATGCTGAGCACAAACTGTTGCACTAGGCTTTCATAGGAGAGAGAAATAATTTGGTGTTATGTCAAGGCACTGAAACTCGGGGGCTCCACTGTCACAGCAGCTAGCCTGGTCCTAATACAGAGACTAGGTAATATTTACTTATTTAATTATTGGTAACCTTCCCTAGATGCCAGCACCTAGCCACAGGTGGGTATCTAACATATATCAGTTGAACGAAAATAATTCATTTGATTAGAAGGAGGGTCTTCCCAGAATCCCTCAAATCCCAGTAAACAAAAATCTTATTCTGCCATAAGGCCAGCACGCACACACACACACACACACACACACACACACACGACCTGATTTTCCACACCAAAGCCACATACACTTCATGGCCAAGCCTGCTCCAGCTGTTTTTAGATTCATATGACAACAGAGACGATCCTAGGAACAACCCTTTCCAGATTCTCTTCCCCAGCATGGGCAACGTATAAGGCCAAAGACCGCAAAAGAAAATTGGAATAGGAAAGAAAAAGTCATCAAGAAAAATAGTCCAGATTTCTCATGATCTCACCCGTGAGTCAGATTTGCATTTGGGATAACAACTAACCGAGTAGACCAGAACAGTCTGTCTACAAGATGTCGGCCTGCCAATTTCAACAGCACAGAGAAGGCACCCTTCTTAAATTGGCTTAAAAGGACAAATCTAGTGCACTTGTTTATTATTTTGTTTTTCCTTAAAAAATTTTCTAGGTGAAACAGCCTGCTGTTTAAGAATAACTTTCTTGGACATGAAACGATAATTTTCTTTTAAAGTACCTGCATCTTGTCATTTTAGGCAGTGGGGGGAAAGTCCTACAGAAGAGTCTTTGCTGTGTGAACTCAGAAAGCTGCCCCACCTCTCCGGGCCTAGATCTGCTCCTTCACAAAACAGGGGATTAAAATAGATGATCTCGAACAGTCCACAGAAGAAATAACAGTCAGTAGAAGAAAAACTGAATTTTTCATGTCTTGCAAGTCTCTTCATATTCATGGAACCTACTCCTAAGAGAAGCAGGGCATTTTTTATGGGTAGCTTAATTTAGAGGAATTTATTCATTTAGGACAGAATGTGAGGTCCAAGGCACAGCAGACGTGAGCTGGTCTTTGGGATTGAGAGGCAAGAATGGGATGATCCGTTCTCAAGCAACAGGCAATGTGTGCAGTAGTGAGCCATGACTGAGTGTCAGGACATTTTCTTCTTTTAGAGATAAAAGAGACTTTCAGAATCATTAAACGCAATTGCTTCGCTCTAAGTGCAGAGAAAGTGGGACCTAGCGGCGCTAGTTACTACAGCTGGATGGCGGCAGTACCTAGACCAGAACGGAGTGTCGGCTGCTCACCTGTCACTCTCCACTATTGTCACGCTCCTTCCCAATCCAGCTCTGCACCTGCTGCAGTGACAGCATTTACATTTTTGCCTCTCTGAAAAGAAGACGGAGAGAGGAGCTGGTTATTCTGTCCTACGGCTGGAGGAGTATTGTTGGCTTTTACATCTTCAAGCCTTACCTAACCCTCAAGCCCACAGATGAAGAATGTTCTCTGCATACTCAAACAATAAGGTTCGGATCACGGGAAAGATGGAGAAGTAATCCATCGACCTCCGAACACCTAAGAGGATAAGTGCTCCTTAGGATTCTGGGAATGTCAGCGAAGGAGGACTGTAAAAATAACCACTCACAGGTTATCTACAAGTCCAGTCTCTCCAGCCCGGACTGCACATCCTTGACTCAGTTGTCCCCCTGCACCCCTTCCTCAGCCCAGATGTCACCCTAGACGGACTGCCTCCCATTTTGATGCTGATCTGCTGTTTTAATCAGACTTCTGGTTCCTTCCAGGACAATGTGTTGGAGGCAAAAATGAAAATGAGGTTAATATTTGCTTATATAGTCTTTCTAAACTTCAAGCCAATCCAACCCTGCCCCCGCCCCATCCCTGCAATATGGGGTATCTCCTTTTCTCTCAAGTTTGGAAAAGAAAACCCGGGATTTTGTCCTTCAGTCTCTAATACACAGCAACCTGGACCCTCTGCTCCTGGACCTGCATTTCATTCAAAGCCATTCTAATGGAAGAGTTAACCCTTTCTAGCTCCTTTCCGAGCCTGTGGGAAATGGAAGTGGCGATCAATGAAGAAAATTACATTTGGTTATTAGAATTGTTTGTTATAATAATCAGGTATCTGTCAAAATGGAGGGGAAGGGTAAGATACCAATAAATATGGGGACATATTTAAGAACTTAAGCTCCAAATTTATTTATTTAAGCTCCATTTCAAAGAATTATTCCTTTCTATTGCCTCAAAGGTCTACCGCTACCAGCAAAGGTACACAGCGGATGATACTGTTCTCTGCTGAGCTGAAGTCTGTTTCCACTGTCAAATAGAAGGCCATGGTTTAACAAAAACTGTGAGACTTAGGGACTTCAGGGCTGCTTTGGAGGCCTGTCCCTAGTACTAACTGTATCACTAGAGGAAAATTACTTGACTCTCCATGCTCCTGGCTTCTCATCCATAAAATGAAGCTAATAACCTATTAGGAAGCATAAATGAGATGATGTGGGCAAAGTATATAGAAGGGCTTATTAGCTGCTGAGCAAAATCTCAGGTTTGGTAGAAGCATCAGAAGTCACCCAGCCCAATCTTACAATAACAGATCTCTAGCCTCTGTTTGCTGTTTGCAGTGCAGGGAAACTGACTACCTCTCAAGGCAGTCCACGATGCTTTGAGACTGTAAGGGTTACAAAAATATTCCTGGCATGGAGCTGCATCTCTTCCCCTTAATTTCAATGCTCTAGCTCTTGTTTTTGGCTTCTGCACCAGAAACGAGAATAAGTCTTAGTGGTCCTACACAAGAAAGCCATTAAAATACTTTATTTATTTGGCCACCTAATGGATTGTAATTGCAAACATCCTGTGTACAAATATACAGAACCACAAAGAAGTTGAGAGATGGGTCCAGATTTCTTGTTTGGGAGGCTGGTTGAGAGGGGTGCCATTGGCCAAGATAGGTTACAGAGGAGGAAGGGCAGGTCTGTATGGGGAAGGAAGGTGATGGGTTCCGTTTGGGAGGTACTGCTTTGGAGCAGCTGAGGGTTGCCCAGATGGAGATGGTAGGTTGATGGTGTACATGTGAGTCCAGAGCTCAGGAGAAGGGCTGGATCGAAAGGTACAGATCTGCAAGTGATCAGAATGTAGGTAGTGGTAGAATGAAAATGCAGCTGAAATTGATCAAAATGAGAATATCAATGTTAAGAGGCAAAAAAGTAAAGGGGGATAAAATGGTTGCAAAATATATGAAAGGGCTCCATAGAGAGGAGCTCAGAGAGAAGATATAACTAAGAGTTATTTTAAAGGTAGGAAGAAAACCAGGAGAGAAGTCATGTCAGAAAAGCTGGAGAACAGTGTTTCATAAAGGAAGAACTGTTCAGAGTGTCAACTGAATTAAGTATTGAAAAGTGTCTACTGAATTTAGATGCAGAGGCCCTTTGGTGATCATGGCAAGGGAATTTCAGTGGAACGTTGGGTATGGAAATCAGATTGCACAGTCTACTGAAGAATTAATGAGAGGTTAAATATATGAAAACAGCTGATATAGACCAAGTTTTCAGGTCATCTGGTTGTTAAGGATATGGGGGCAAAGAGGTCTTAATTAAAGAGGGGTGCGGTATATACATGGAGAGACAAAACACTTATGGACACGGGCAGTGGTTTAAGACAGAGGGGAAAAGGTCTACTGATCAAGAATGATCATTAAAGATGCAAGAGACCAAGGGGAGTTTTCTCAGAGGCAAGAAGGAAAAGGGTGAAGGCTGGATGTGGAAATAGGTAGTTTGTGAGGGAGCAAGACAGAGGGAGATGCCACTGATTCTCTCTGTGAAGAAAAGATTATGGTCCTTAGTGCCAAGAGAGGGAGAAAGTCATGAAGAGAAGAGTTAGACACTGCCGGGGCGAAGGGCAGGGGAAGATGAGTGGGATCTTGTAAAGAGACGATCTGCCTGTCTGCCAGCCCACCTAGCTGACAAGTGTAGAGACCATTTTTCTGCATCTCCATCCAAATAGATGGGTAGTATTTTTTCCTTCACAGACATGCTTGGCAGCCAGGAGATAGAAATAGAAAATGCAGGTGGTTGAACGTACTTGGAGTAGGACCTTGGAGGGTGGGGATACTAAAAGGGAAGGAGGTAAGGGAGTTTAGAGTATTGGCAAAGGAGTGGATAAAGCTATGGCCCATAGGGTGTGGGCTGGAAGAAGGATTTGAAGGTAACTATTGTCTTCCTTGCAATCTCTCCCACTAAATTCCCCATCTTGAATCCTCACTTTGGGATACAATGCTTGGCACCATGTGTTGTCCAGAACAGCACATGATAGTCTAAAGAATGGGTCTAGTACAAAGGATCCACTTTCTGTTTCTGGGCCTACTTAAATAGTCACATTCTAGTGTTGATGCACATTGATGGTAGAGTCGAATGAATTACCTAAATCTTTTACACGGAGACCCTGTTAAAGCAGGTTCCTGACCATCCTATAATAAATGCAACAGTTTTTTCCAGACATAAGTACAGGACCTTCACTTGAGCCCATTGGCTGACTGTTGCAAGATCTGGCCTATCCTATAAATCTAGATTCTCATACTGGTATGAAATGAGGTCACTGTGCTTCCCAGATCTGGGTCATGAGCAAATGAGATAAACATGTCATCCATATCTTTATTCAAGTTGGTGATAAAAATGTTGAACAGGAGAAGGATAAATCCAATAGCAGAACTGTGTCCGACCATCATTACTAGAACCCTCTCTCTAAACGGACACCAATCCATCAAGCACTCTGTACAGCATTTAGCCAGTCAGCTACGAATCACCAAATGCTGCTACTGTGCAGTCTACATTTCTCCATCTTGCCCACAAAGATCTCACAGGGGATCACCCAAACACCTTGCTGAAAAGTCCAGATACACTGTGTCAACAGCTTTCCCATGATGGACTGGTCTAGTAACCTTATCCCCACTGGATAAAAACACAATGCGCTTTTCTTTGCTGTGTCTTATACACCTACGACCAGATGGAAATTGGTTTATGACATTTTACGACTTTATAACATTTCCTGTCTCACCATGACATCACTCTTCCCCAAGCCTAGAGCTTCAAAAGGCCACAAAGGTGTTAAGAACTCGGTCTCTAAACCCTCCTCCTCCTCCAGTATATCAGGTTACCTGATTTCCCAGGTGGTGGAAATGAAGAATGTAAGCCTAATAATGAGACTATAACAAAAAAAGTAACTCCTTCAAATAAAGGGGGGGGGGCCTTATATGGGAGCCCCCTTTGTCCTGTGTTGGAGCTTCCTCCCAGCTGCCCTAAAAGGCAGTTTAAATTTTATTTCCTTGAATCTCATTTTGAAAGTAAAGCCAAGTATGGTTGTATCTGAGGTTTCTTGAATACATCATTTTCAAAGAGGGCACTGAAATCTTGGAATTTTAAATCTCACAAGCTATGTATTCAGTCACTTAAAAGAAAATGGTAAGATGAGAAACCTATAACTCAGAGATCAATAATAAATCAGAGTAAAAAATGCCACGGCGGTTTTGAAGGGTATAATCCCTAATTACACAGCGAATGACACCCCTTTCCCTACACGACACTCCTTAGAAGTTGCCAATGCATTCAACAGAAAGAATTTCACCAATCCATCAACATCTGTTTACTGCCCACTGCTGGGGACGCAAAGAGGTGGAAAGTATTGGTCAGGTGCCCTCAGAGAATTTGCAGTCTAGTTTGGGACGCAGTTAAAAAAACAAACAAACAAAAAAAAACCCACTTTCACCCAAAAGCTTACCAACCAAAAGCAGCACACGCCGGATGCCAAGTGAAGTGCCAGGCAGTAGGTGGGCCAGACGCTCTGGGAGAGGCTGCCAGCCAGCGGGGAGGGGAGGACACTTTGTAAAGGGAAAGAGACTTCACTCGGCCCGTAAGGGATGAACGGAATTTAAGCAATGGGTAGATGGGCTTCTGGGTAGGAGGTGTGGGATAAATGTGTGCAGCTAATGTAGACGAAAGAAGTTAAGTCAGATCCAAATTCCCTCTCACTTCTCAAATATAAAGAGAAAAGTCTGATGCTCACCTGGAAATTAACAAAGAGACACTTAAGTCTGCCCTACAGGGTCTGTGCCTCCCATCAAAGCTCGGCCAAGGTCAATCAGGGATCAAAGTCCACTATATTAACTCTAACAAGATGCTCCTATGAAAACCCCTAATAAATGATTATACACAGCACAAATTTCATTAAAATCCTCCACTGCGATTTAAGTTTTGAGACTAATGGATTTGCTAAGAATGCAGCAACATACACCACAGAGGTAAAATCCCAAGAAGGAGAAAAACAAGTAGTGGTTTGCACCATTGGCTCCACCATTAGAACCACCTTGGGGGGAAGGGTGGTGTTCAGAAGAGACCAATGCTTACGCTGGACTTCCTACCATTACATCACAATCTCTGGGGTATCAGCATTTAAATTTAAAATAACAGTGATTCTACTTCATTCTCTCCACAAATTATGCTCTGAGTGTCTACTATATGCCAGCACTGCTCTAAGAGTTGAAGATATGAGAATGAACCAAACAGAACCCCCCTTTCAAAAAACTACCCTCATAGATCTTACAATTTGACATTATAATGAAGTCGAGCAGGCAGAAAAAGCAAATTAAATCAGTAAAATATATGACATGTTAAAAAACTGACAATGTGCTAAGGAGAAAATAAAGCTGAGAAGGGGGGGGGGTACGGCGTCTCAGGCTGGAGCAGGGTGGCATGGAAGACTCCACGGAAGGTGACATTTAAATCAAGAATGGAAGGAAGGGAGGGAACAACTCATCTACATGAGAGAGGAACACACCAAGCAACCAGGCAGAGGACATAGCCGGTGCAATGGCCCTGAGGCAGAAGCATGCTGGTGTAGAGGGAGCTGAGAGGGAAAGTAATAGAGATGAAGGAGTCAGAATGGGAAGGGCTTAGTAGGCTATGTAATAATGACTCTGGCTTTTACATTGAGTGAGATGGGACACTCCGGAGAACAGAGAAGTGACTCGATCTGATTTAAAGTTTTATGGTCATCATTCTGGCTGCTCTGTTGAGAACAGACTATGGGGGAAGGGACAAAATAGCAATTGAGCCATTCTCAAAATAGTCCAATTGAGAGATGAGGACGACTGGGATGAGGGGAGAGGCAGTATGCGATGGTCAGATTCTGGGTCTCTTTTGGAGAACTAACCAGAGACAAAGTATCTGGAAGGGGCAGGGGTGGGAATCTGGAATTTGGTTTTAGATGTTAATGTTTGAGATGAGCATGACAGTGGACATTCAAGTTGATAATTATATATGCAAGATAAAGACATACTGGCACAAATTCTTAGCTTATGGATAGCATTTAAAGCCATGAGAATGACTGACATCACAGATTAACAATTGTAGAAAGGAAAGACAAGAAGCTAAGTGATGACACCTGGGCCCTCCAGCATTAAGAGGTCAGGGAGAAGACAGCAGCCAAGAAAACTGGGAAGGAATGCAGACTAGTAAACAAGGAGGAATGCCTATAGATGATGGTATCCAGAGAATTAAGGGAAGGAAGCATTTCAAGAAGGGACTGACTGTGTACCTCAAATATTTTGAAGGAACAAGGAAGAGACTGAGAACTGGTCCTTGGATTCAGCAATGCGGACCTCATTAGTGCCCCTGATAGCCTTGAAAGCCAGTTCCAAGTCTCCAACAGAAGTGGGGTTCATGAGGTTCACCATGGTCTTGAAGCAAGGCTTTCTCCATTGTTTCTCCCTCGTCCCAAGACAGTTATATAGTTTGATAGGATTGATAATTCAAGGCAATCTGAATTTTATTTATTTTTATTTTTATTCCCCACATATAGAATATGAACTGTACATATCTTTTCTCTCTATATATGGCACATGCTAAGTAAAGATTAGTTGAATGGAAAAAGAAAAAAAATCTGCAGCAGTAAGGACAAAGTTCTAGCTCTAGGAGAGAACTGAGTGTAACTGACAATACTACCACCTCCTTCAAATGTTTGCTGAGCACTCCCAGTTTTTAGTGGTTTTATGGGCAGCTACCTACCTCCATCTGCAGCCCCACCATTGTTAGCAAAGTTCATATACTGTGTCAAGCTGAAGATTGAGAATAGCAGTGGAGAAAGTCATAACACAATAAATAAGTCTGGGGCACCTGGCTGGCTCAGTCAGAAGAACATGCAACTCTTGATCTTAGGGTTGTGAGTTTGAGTCCCACGTTGGGTATAGAGATTACTTAAAAATAAATAAACTTTTTAAAAAATTAAATAAACAAAAAATAAATAAGTCCAATTATCCTAGCATGCAGGTTCCAGCATGGATTCTATCAGTGGAAATACAGAAGTGCCCCTTGATCCAGCAAATGCAAACTGTGGTGGGTGGTGAGATTCCACAGAGGAACAACACTTAGTTAGCATTCAACCTGGACTTCACCGGGACTACCCATCTGCCTGTTAGCAAGAGCGGTGAGCTGTCTCTCTTTGGCTTATGATAAAAATCAAGGAGACTGCCTATCAGTGACATTTTACACGCACAACCCTCTGGGCAAAGTTCTGGTTACCACAGCAAACCCCACTCCTGACAGACAGCAGAGAAAAAGCTCATGACATATCAAATAGCCAGAGTTCTGCCTTCCTGCAGGAGAGCGGTTATATTTGCCAGATGCACTAATCAGCCACTACAGCCCTCTCTGCAAATAAAAGCCCAACCTACATTTGTGGGTCTTGGCTATTCTTACAATTACTATTTGCCTGAAATAGTAGCTTCTGTCTGATGTTTACTTATTGGGATGCTGATGTAATTCACAAGATGGAACTTATTTTTCAAAGGAGGTCCAACACCAGGGAAGGAAACCAATAGCTGCGTTTTCATTCTCTCCACTCTGCAACATTAGCCATAGTTCCTTTGAGTCCCACATCTGGCACAAACCTGTCCTTTGGCCTCTTCCATGACTGGCCTAGAGAAACGAACCAGTTTCTTAGCAAGACCCAATAGAGAGGGTCCTGCTATCAACCAATCTAAAACTGGAGTCCATGTTCTCACCCTAGGGTCCTATCAACTAGGAAGAGATGCAGAGGCAGAAATACCAAACTGAGGAAAACGGTGGTGGGTAAGGAAATGCTGGTGTCCAGGAGGACAAATATTGTAGGGCTTTTAGGAATGCAAATCTCACCCTTGCTTAAAGGACACATAAAGGACATGGTCATTTCTTCCCTTCCTCTATGGGTTTAAGGAAGAGAGTTTAAACCATTAAGTCTCCAGATAGATCAGAAATGCCTAAATGTCCAAATGGAGAACAAAGAAATAACATTTTAGCTTTTCAAGCTTAAATCCAGGGCCAACTTTTCAGAGAAATAGTACATTTGGAATCCAGGTACGTATATTTTTTTCCCCTGTGTTTTACTCATCTATGTCCTGTGTTTATGAGCAGAAAAATGAATCAGAAAACTCGGACACCTGTGGGGACTTCAGGGATCCTGGAAGTTCCTGCTTCTCAGAGATTCTATATGGAATAAGGCTAAGAGCACAGGCTTACAGGACAAAGAGATTTGAATCCAGATTCAAAATTCCTCCAAGTCCTAATAGATGTGCAACCTCGGGCAAATAATTTAAACTTTTTTGAGCCTACTTTTTGGCATCTGTAAAGAAAGGATAACTGGGAACAGTGCTAAGTCTGTTCAATGGCTGTTTATTGAGTGTCTACTATATACCAGGCACTGCTGTCGGCCCTGGAGATACAGTGAATGAGACAAGGTCCTGGCTTGGATGAAGCTTGCATTCCAACTGGTGAGACAACAAATAAAAAAATAAATCAAAACTCTATTTCACACAGAATGGGAGTAACACGACAGAGTACCTGGTGAGGGGTCATTTTTGATTATATGGTCAGGGAGGAGAGGGCCTATGCAGGTCTGGAGGCAGCTTCCAGGCAGAGGGAAGGCCATACTCTGAGCCACAGCTTGGCATGTCCCAGAAGAGAAAGGATAGTATGTCTGCACACAGAGAGTGAGGGCGATGAGTCACAGCAGAGGAGGTCATCTGAGAGGCAGGTTGGGGCAAAAGGCCTGGTTATATTCAAATGGCAGTGAGAAATCCCCAGTTGCGAACTGTTAGGTGACATGACTTGATTTGTGTCTTTATTTTTTTTATTATTTATTTATTTATAAACCACTTAATAAATTTATAAATAAATAAATAAATAAATAAATGGAAGCAGTCTCAGGAGGCCCAGACAGAAGACTACTGTGGCCGGAGAGCCAATAGGACTTACAGACTCAGTTGCTGTTGCAAGGAAGAAAGAACGAAGGTCTTGAGGTTTTTGGAACGAACCTTTAGGCGGATGGTGATGCCAATTACTGAGCTGGAGAAGGAAATGACTAGCCAGAGAGAGAAATATCAAGGACCCGGTTTTGATCAAGTTAGGTCTGACATGCCTGTTGCACGCAGATGTGGAAATGTCCAGCTGGCAGTGGGGTGTGTGAGTCTGGAACTCTGTGGAGAGCAAGCCTGGAGATGTAAATTCAGGAGATAGCACATAGATGGTAGGTAAAGGCTTGAGCCAGATAAGATCTCCCTAGGAGGGGAATAGCTAGAGAAGAAGACCCAAGGTCAAGGCCTGGGGCAACATCATAAAACACTGAATATTAGTTGTTGTTATTATTTTCAGTACACTGGGAAGGAGGATGTTGGCCAATCATTGTTATAAGCATTGTTTTATCCATCCATCTACCCACACATCTCACCAACCATTCATACCATAAACGCTCACTGAGCACATTAATGAGAGACAGTAGAGAAAACAATGTAATAGTCGGTCAAAACGTGAGCTCTGGAGCCAGACTGCTCTCTTTAAATCTCAGCTCCATCTGGAACCCTAGAGAATCTGATTAATCATACTGTACCATTTCTCCCTCTACAAAAGGGAATGTAGTGCGTTGAACAACCCCCAAAAGACATGTCCATGTCCTAGACCTGTGAATGTGACCTTCTTTGGCAAAAGGGTCTTTGCAGGTGTAATTACACTGAGGATCTCAAGAGGAGATCATCTTAGATTATCTGGGTAGCCCTAAATGACAAGTGTCCATATAAGAGACACACAAAGGAGAGACATGCAGACATAAGCGAAGACACGAAAACACAGAGAAGAGGATGCTGTGAAGACAGACATACAGACTGGAGTGAAACAGCTACAAGGAATGTCAACAGCTTCCAGAAGCTGGAAGAGGCAAGGAAGGATTCTCCCTAGGAGCCTCCAGAGGGAGCATGACCCTGCCAACACCTAAATGTCAGACTTCTGGCCTCCAGAACTATGAGAGAATAAATTTCTGTCATTTAGCCACCAAGTCTGTGGCAGTTTGTTATAGCAGCCCCAGGAAATGAATAGGGAAATCATAACAGTGTGTGCCTCACTGACTTGTGAGGAGAATTAAATGAGAGAACATACGTAAAGCATCTAGAACAGTGCCTGCCAAATAGAGAACATTCAAACGATTTTAAATTTTAAATTTTATCCATGTATTGGACATATCCATGTACTGGATATGTCCCCCTGAGGAACGGGGGAAAGACAGAACATGTTGAGAGACTCTGAAAATAAAGATGGCGCCCAGAAGCTGAGCAGGCGAGGGACCAGAAGGGGGAAGGGTACTGAGATGCCACAAATTGCTGAACACTGTTCCCAGCATTCCCCAATAAAGAAATCAATAAGCCTTACATCTGCTCAGGTTTTTGAAGATGAGTAGTAGGTCCGGAGAAGGGTTAATGCAATTTTTTACAGTATCTTCCTCTGCCCGCACCGTCTCATTGCCTGCTCTCTCATGAGAACCCATGTTGATGAGGACACTCTGAGCAGATTTTCTGGGGACAGCTGTCTCTTCCTCTAGCCTAATGATATGGGGAATAAGGGTGACCAGGGCAGGGTGGGGATTGAGAGTGGGCAGTGAAAAACTGTGGAGGAAAATGATGCCAATTTCGTACACTGAGTGATTTTGTAATAATATTTGCATGGCTGCTTATCCTGGGAAGTTAATTTTCTTCACCAAGAGACCCATATAGCACAATCTAGTTTTACCCAAATCTCTATAAAATACACTGTGCCAAAAGGCGGGTGAGGGGGAATCCAACTGAAACATAGCTGAAATCAGACATTTTATAAGTGTCTGTTGGCCAACGCACAAAAACGTGAAGAGCTTATTGACATCTTGCTTTATGAAACTCTGCTCCATTCGCATCTTCATAGGTAGAGAAAAAAAACATTCAAATGCTTGAAGAGAGTTAGTGAGCACCTACATGCAAATACAAGGAGTGTCAGGGTGCGGAACTTCCCTGGGTATGCAACTTGTAGGCACCAACCCAAGATACTATGGCTAATCTGAAACACACGTGCCTCTCTACTCTCTGGAAAGAGACTTGGGGAATACTGGAATTACAGTATCACCCCAGGACACGTACATAGGACAAGCAGGTTCACATCAGACGGGCATCTGTAAAGTGCTAGCCTTTGGTGAAAGGGGCAAAAAAAAAAAAGCCAGCATTAATTCTGCCTTATCCCTAGGTATGCTAAGATCTTGTTAGAAGTGACTATAGCCAGACCAGGCCCCAAGAGAGCAAAGCTCCCAGGCACCTGATCCCCCACCCACCTCCTTTCTCTGGATGCCCAGAGGCCTCCCTATGAGGCAGCCTAGTCCCCCCACTGTCTCCTGACTATACCACGTTCCAAAGATACCCCCTCTCCTACTCTCTGCCCAGCACAACTTCTACTCCCTCAGCAGGCAGATTTCTGCCAGAGGGTTGACTTTGGACTTGCACAGCACTATGGAGGCCCCTGTTCAGGGTAGGGGTCCTACTCTGCATTGTATCCGTGTGTCTTTATTTTTAGCAAAGCAGATGATGGCTCTTCAGAGGCCAGGACAACAGAGCATGTATGGACAATTTGGTGGCAGGAGCAGACTTAGTCTAGTGTATGCAAAGCCAAGTACTAGAACTGTCCAGACGTTGACAAAAAGGAGACCACTGGTGGCTCAGCTCAAATCCAATTCCACTCTTGCTAAAAACTTCAAAGGACACAGCCTGGGAATCATTCTGTTAAGGGCCACATATACTGTGGAACTCCCCCACCACCACCACCAGGAGGCTGGTGATCTTACCTAAAATGAGCTAAATTTGCTTTCAACCTGGAGGCAAAGGATTGGGTAGTGGTCTTTCAAGAACTTGCAAGTCCTTAGGAGTTTGTGATTTTTTTTATCCTCGGGTGAATAGCTACGCATTTCAGGCTGCTTCCCCACTCCCATGCTATTATTTCACCAAAAGCCTGTGACAACAGTGTGTGCCAAACTAGTCCTCTGTGCTATAGTCAGTTCCCCACGCCTTGCTTCTCTAAAACCTCTTCATGTGTCCTAGAGTGCTTTACGAACCACAGAAACACTTTAAAATCTAAAAACAAATAATCCAAGAATAACTTAATCGGCCAGATGTTCAATGCTATCTGCTTTCATTGGATTGCTTCATAAGGAGAGCTAATTCTTAAGTTTCTGACTTTCTGCAAGTTAACAGCCCAGTCACTGTTCGCTCAATGCATTCACAGAGGTAATGCGTGCATCCAGGAGCCAGGCGCTCTGAGAAAGGGGATTGTTGGGGCGCCTGGGTGGCTCAGTGGGTTAAGCCTCTGCCTTCAGCTCAGTTCATGATCTCAAGGTCCTGGGATCGAGCCCCGCATCGGGCTTTCTGCTCGGTGGGGAGCCTGCTTCCCTCTCTCTCTCTGCCTGCCTCTCTGCCTACTTGTGATCTCTCTCTCTCTGTGTCAGGTAAATAAATAAAATCTTTAAAAAAAAGAGAGAGAGAGAAAAGAATAGAATAGAAAAGAAAAGAAA